>NC_053490.1:472518996-472781577 GCF_905171775.1 Rana temporaria | reverse complement strand
TTTGATTTATACTCACCTCTCCGCCGGCTTCAGAGAGTTCCGTCGGAGATCCGGTGACGTCACGGCCACCGGCTGGGCTTGCCGTGTCCATCTGAAGGGCTCCTTTGCTGTGCCTTCGTATCTGCATGTCGGCGGGACCTTAAGCCTCGTACACACGATCAGTCCATCCGATGAGAACGGTCTGAAGGACCACTGGGAGTTGTGATAGTTCCCTTCACGGGACATCTACATGCCGACGGACTAATGTTAACCTCTCCTCATCTGGATTCAACAGTGGCATCATTGTACACATTTTTATACTAGTATCATACTTAGCTACATGTTTTTATGACTGCTTTTGTTACCGTTTGGTATTACTCGCACCATTTTTACAGTTTATGTAGCTACATCGATTTTATCTCCAGTGTAATCTTTAGTTTGTTACCTACTTGAAGACTATAAAAGTTTTAATGCTATTCCCATCGAGCGCTGCCTTTGTGTGTTTTTTGTATCCTGCTAACCATTTTTCCAGTGGTTGGGAGTTGCACTGGAAATCAGCCTGCAAGGAGATCAGCTGAAAGTAGTTGGATCTGTATGTGCATTATAATTAATCAAAATTAGTTGATTAATCGATTAAAAAAAAATCGATTAATCGAACACACAATTTTTGATCAGTAACAGCCCTAATTATATATATATATATATATATATATATATAAATATATATATATATATATAATCTTAAATTTTAAATACACCAAAGCAAGTAATCAATACTTTTGGAAGAAAAAAAAATTGTCTAACTTTACTGTTGTGTTTGAAAGACCGCTGCGCAAATACCATGTGACATAAAATATTTCAACAACCACTATTTTATTCCCTAGGGTCTCTGCTAAAAATATATATATATATATATATATATATATATATATATAATGTTTGGGGGTTCTACGTGATTTTCTAGCAGAAAATACAGGATTTTTACCTGTAAGCAATGAATGTCAGAAAAGATTTAGGCCCCTTTCACACTTATACGACTTTTCCCACGATTTGTGATGGCAAAGTAGCATGACGAGTCGTTTCCCATGATTTCCAATGACAACCATTCATATTAGTACGACTTCAAGTGGTTCTGACTTCAAAGTAGTCCCTGCACTACTTTGGTCCGATTTTGATGCCACTTACACAGGCATTCCCTGAAATCGAGGCCAATAGTGACATTGCAGAGCTTATTGGTACCACACCTGTAGAATGTTTGTGCTATCTAAGCAACATTGCCCGCTGCCTGGCACAAGGGACACCCAGTTTCACGAGGGTTTACCATCCAACATTCTGGGTCTTCCGACTCCATGAGAGGCTGAACATGGAGGGGAAGGTTTGGCAGGGGAGGGATATCCTTGCAGAAACCAAAGTACTGACCAACTGCAATCCACAGGTGCCACTGAGCCTGACCGTAAAAAAAAAAAAGAGTGTGGGAGGGGCTGTCTTTTATTTAGCTAGGAAAAGGTGGTCCTGTTAACCTCATTGTATGTTGACGTGAGGAAGGGCCAGGAAAAAGTTTTTGTGTTTTTGTTTACTTTGTTTTTGAGCAAAGTCTTTAGTTGGACTTTATATTTCAAGCCGGGGTATGCCCATTTTGTGCATCATTCTTTACCTTGGAAAAAAAAACAATACAAATAATTTACAAACGTCTGAACATGTGCACTGCTGTTTTGTTTTTATTGACAAACAAAAAATAAAATAAAAATTGTTATTAAAAAAAATAAATGTACAAAAAAAAAAAAAATGGCCTGATCATGAAAGGGGTAAAAGCTTCCAGAGGTCAAGTGGTTAAATTGTTAGCAAATTACATGTGGACCATTTAAAACGAAAAGTACCGTATTTATATAACACGCACCCTAATTTTAAGAGAGAAGTTTCAGAAAAAAAACTTTCCACGGCCCCCTGCGTATAACACACAGGCACAGTTTACCCTCTATTTTCAGGGTAAAAAACTGAGTGTTAAACGCCAATAAATACAGTATTTTCACAGGCAGCATAACTTTTATTTTTGTTTAGCCTTTATGCAGACTTCAGTCCTGCGCTAACCCTAATTCCCCACTAGATGGCGCTCATTGCTTCTAAGAAAACCATGCTCTGATGACATGGGTGACAGGGGTGGAACTGAACCAGCAACAAGGAAGAGGGAGGAAGATCACAACAAACAAGTACAGGCAAAGCAAGGGCTCACTGCATAGGATCATGGGCAGAAAGAGAAAGCTGACAGATTGCCTGGCAGTAGTAAAACATGCTGAAGAGAGCAGGAAGAGAGCTGAAAGAAGAGGAAAGACCCCGGTAAAGGGGGAGGCAGAGCAGACACAGCCTGGGGGTGGCAAAGCCAAGAGTAAGTCTCTGCGGAGTGAAGAGCAGGACTCAGGAGGTGAGTATTGATCACTGTGATCATAGAGAGGGACTGCTGTTAGTGTCATATGTCATCTCATTGTCATAATTTCCTATTCAGTCCCCTGATTTGCTGATCTCCGCTTGTCACCAATGTATCCTTTTTTGGTGTACTTTTCCCATTTGTAGGGAAAGTGACAGGTCCACATTATCGCTACTAACTGTCCGTCTTATGGAACTGATTCCCTATGTCCTTCTTAATTAATGGTGACCAGATTTTTAAAATGAAATTTAAAAAAAAAAAATTTATTGGCAAACGGTAAACTATTTTATAAGCATAAATTCCTCAAATGATATATGCTGTGTATATATTTATACTGTATAATGATTGTATGATATATATGTTGTTTCTAAAAATTATTTCATACCAGCCCCATAGCATTATTATACCAGCCCAACGGCATTACATCATTATTTTCTTGTTCATAAAGGGGAAAACCATGCATTTTAAAGCACAACCTGTTCAGTGCCCAGCAGCCCAGCCTGTTCAGTGCCCAGCAGCCCAGCCTGTTCAGTGCCCAGCAGACCAGCCTTACCTGTGATCAGTACATAGCTAGCGAGTAGAGGAGACGCATTATACTGTACAGAGCAGGGATCTCCTGTTTACCCCCCACGGCCGCTGTCCTCAGACGAAGTCCCGCCTCATATGATATACGTCACCAGTGTGCTGCCTATCATAGGAGCCGGCCCAGGAGGTGGGAGAAAATGCTTTCTGATTTAATTGTGATATGTTCATGTGTATTCTTTGAAAGCAATAATATCACATGCTCTTAGATCCAACCGCCAGGGGATCCTCACACATCGATGCTGTAGATGCTCCTCTCCCGAAACTAACCCCACTGGAAAAGCTTGTCCGGTTTGATCTGGATTGGAATTTTGGACCTTGTACAGGTGAGATATCGGAGTATTTCTTGACAGTAACTTGGCCTCACCAGTGTTTTTTGGCAGGTTAACCCATCCATGGCATACAGGAAAGGGGCAAAGCAATTAAGAATACAGACAAGTCCTTAAAAAGCAGACATACAAAGATGGGCATAAATCATATCCGTTTTCTTTCATTTTGCCTAAGGCTGAATGCCAGAGAAAGTAAAAATCATCTTTTGCAGTGGAGCTGCCCCTATGTAGGTTAAATGCTCATTTGGGTTTAGGAGAACAAGAAAAAAAACTATTTTATTTACCCCCATCCTCAGCTCCTACCGGGTATGGGCTGCGGGAATGGGCGTTCCTTCTTGATTGACAGTCTTCCGAGAGGCTTCCGACGGTCGCATCCATCGCGTCACTCGTAGCCGAAAGAAGCCGAACGTCGGTGCGGCTCTATACTGCGCCTGCGCACCGTCGTTCGGCTTCTTTCGGAAAATCGTTACGCGATGGATGCGACCGTCGGAAGCCTCTCGGAAGACTGTCAATCAAAATAGGAACGCCCATTCCCGCAGCCCATACCCGGAAGCGACGGAGAGGATGCATCTCGTAAACGGGTAAGTACTGCTCATATTTTAAAACAAATAGCCGATTCCCCTAGACAAAACGAGCAGGAATCTAAGGCTAAAAAGTGCCCTCTAAGGGTGAACCCCCGCTTTAAGTGTATTCTTAAACAGAGATACACTTAAACCTAGCTAAGATACGACAGCCTGCGCCGTTGTATCTTAGGGTGCAATATTTAGGCTGCCCGCTAGGTGGCGCTTCCATTGAGTTTGGTGTATAATATGTAAATCACTAGATACGCCTATTCACGAACGTACGTGCGCCCGTTGCAGTAAAGATACGCCGTTTACGTAAGGCATTTTCAGGCGTAAAGTTATTCCATCAAATAGCTGGACTAGTCATTGTTAAGTATGCCCGTCGTTCCCACGTAAGTCGTCCGTGAATAGGGCTGGACGTAATTTACGTCCACGTCGAAACCAATACGTCCTTGCGGCGTACTTTGGAGCAATGCACACTGGGATATGTACACGGACAGCGCATGCGCATTTGAATTAGGCGCGCTTACGCCGGCCTATTCACGCTACGCCGCCGTAACTTAGGAGGCAAGTACTTTGTGAATACAGTACTTGCCTCTCTGACTTACGGCGGCGTAGTGTAAATACGTCGCAAAGATGCGCGCCCCTACCTGAATCCAGCTAAGGATCTTTGCTTGCACTTGATTAGATACATTAAATCAGTGCAACTTCACCTAATTCACCAAGTGATATTTCCCTTGCAAAGTGAAAATTTTATTGAAAATTACAAATTGAGACCTAGAAGAAGACAACTTGGTGCTGGTGTGGGAGTTTGTGGACTTTGTGGATAGGAGGTCAGTTTACTCTACTTCAACTGAAAATACACGCTGTTACCATGAGCTCACACCCTTCTGGTGTCTCCTATGTCAGTGGTTCTCAACTTTGTCCTCAAGTACCCCCAACAGGCCATGTTTGCAGGTTTTCCTTTATCTTACACAGGTGCTTTAAATCAGAGTCAATGGATTGGTATTTTGGACAGCTATTTTATCTAAGAGAAAAAAACCAAAACATGGCCTATTTGGGGGTATGTGAGGACAGGTTTGAGAATCACTGTCCTTTGTTACCATTGCAGGAGGTCCCACGAAAAAAATATATTAAAAGCCAGCAGGTATAAATGCAGCAGCTGCTGACTTTTAATAAATGGACACTTACCTGTCCAGCGCACCCACGATGTCGGCAGCCGAAGCCAAGCAATCGCTCGTCTCTCGGCTGCCCCCACCTCCATCCTCGGTGAGGGAATCAGGAAGTGAAGCGTCGCGTCTTCACTGTCTGGTTCCCTACTGCGCATGCGCGAGTGGGGAAGTGGGGGACAGGAAGGGGCGTGACCCTCTATTCCCGGAAATGGGTACAAATATTATTATTATACAGGTATTTGCACCCCCCTGAAAGGTGCCAAATGTGACACCGGAGGGGGGGGGGGGGGGAGGGTTCCAAAAAGAGGAGGTTCACTTTTTGTGTGGACCTCAGCTTTAACCACTTGCTTACTGGGCACATAAACCCCCTTCCTGCCCAGGCGAAATTTCAGATTTCAGCACTGTCATGCTTTGAATGACAATTGCGCGGTCGTGCGACGTGGCTCCCAAACAAAATTGACGTCCTTTTTTCCCCACAAATAGAGCTTTCTTTTGGTGGTATTTGATCACCTCTGCAGTTTTTATTTTTTTGCGCTATAAAAAAAAAAAGAGCAACAATTTTGAAAAAAGCACAATATTTTTTACTTTTTTCTATAATAAATATCCCATTTAAAATAAAATATTTTTTTTTCTCAGTTTTGGCCCATATGTATTCTTCTACATATTTTTGGTAAAAAAAAATCGCAATAAGCGTATAGTGATTGGTTTGCGCAAACGTTATGGCGCCTACAAAATAGGTGATAGAATTATGACTTTTTTTATTATTATTTTTTTTTGACCATTTTTGGGACCATTCACATTTATATATTATATATTAAATATGCACTGATTACTGTATAAATGTGACTGGCAGGGAAGGGGTTAACACTAGGGGGCGATCAAGAGGTTAAATGTGTTCCCTGCTAGGTGATTCTTTCTGTGGGGGGAGGGCACTGACTGGGGGAGGTGACCGATGGTTGTCCCTATGTACAAGGGACACACCATCGGTCTCCACTCCCACACAGAGATCCATGTCCCTGGCTCTGTGACTGCCAATCGTGGGTGACTGGCGGACATCGTAGCCGCCAGGAACACACATCGGCACCTGAGTGACGCGGCGGGCATGCGTGCCGCCGGCGGCGTGCGCGCCCCCCAACGGCGGGAGGCCAGAGGCCGTATATTGACGGCCTTCCGGCATTGTAGAGCCTGTCAATTGTCGATGGCCAGATAGGAAGTGGTTAAAGTAGGTTCACCATCGTGTTTCTGAAGCACAGAGCGTACTCAGCACTTTACATAGAAATGCAGTTTTTCTGGTCCAAAGGACCTCAGAAATGCTCACTAACTGGAAGAATAGAAATAAAATGTTGGTCAGATAAATAATATTAAATATTCCTGGCCTTCAACTTCTAGTACATTGAAATACTGTTTAAAACCTTTATAAAATCAAGGATCGGAAGATCAATGTTCAATTGATGAATGCGGTATCAGGATTCTGTGTACTGTACACACTGAAGATTTAAAGCCCAACTACAGCTCTAGCTAGCTCCATCGCTGTCCTCCTGAAGCTGGAGCTTGACCGGAGCTGGTCACAGCTTACACAGGCAGCGGCAGGGGACCATTCGCAGCTCTTGAGGGAGCCTGCTGAAGCGAGGAGTAAGGGAAGTATTTATGCTTTAATTCTTTGCCCCTAGACTAAATGAGCATTTAACTGCTTGAAAATGCTGAGAGGCACTGCAAGGGTGAAGTTTTAATTATGTAGTGTTTTTTATTTAACTGATATTTAATTATGTTTAATCACCTTCAGGTATCTCAAGAATGGAGCGCTGGCAGAGAGCACAAAGTTTGGACCTAACGCCGCCACAGGACATAAAACAGATCCTCTTGGCGCACAGTTCAGATCCTCAGTACCAGCACAAGTAAGTCTTTGGCAGATGATAATGAATTAATAAAAGCTTTTATACAGTATGTCCAATATCCTGTGAGTTCTTGATGGAGAACATAGGTGTCGGCATAGAGTATAATATATATCAACTCTTTTGCAGGCAACCCTGAAAGATATAGCTATTTAAAAGGGACATGTATTCCTTCTGAGGCAACAGCCTCATTTAAAGGCTTTGCCTTTATTTAAGACACTTTTTTTATGTATAAAGTAGGCATGAAAGTGTTTGGGGGCCTGGGTCCTGCATTTTTTTGAGGAGCAGTGTTTTTTAATAATGCTTAAAGTGAAACAATAAAAGTGAAATATTCCTTTAAATTTCGTACCTAGGGGGAGTGTATAGTATGCCTGTAAAGTAGCGCTTGTTTCCCGTGCTTAGAACTGTCCCTGCACAAAGTGTAATTTCTGAAGGAAAAAAAGTAATTTAAAACCAATCACGGCTATAATGAATTGTCGGCTCCCGGCAATACAGAGAAAAGTCATTCTTAAAAAAAAAAAAAATGCGTGGTCCCCCCAAATTCAATTATCAGGCCTTTCAGGTCTGGTATGGATATTAAGGGGAACCCTGCGTCAAATTTTAAAAAAAGCCATGGGGTTCCCCCCAAATATCAATTCCAGACCCCTCAGGCATTATTAAAATCACTGCTCCCGAAAAAACTTCAGTTTTTAAAACTTTTTTTGCATTGATACATGTTTCCTGGGGCAGGACCCGGGTCCCCAAATACTTTTTAGAACAATAACTTGCATATTAGCCTTTAAAATTAGCACTTTAGATTTCAAACGTTCGAGTCCCTTAGACTTTAACAGGGTTCTAAAGTTCACACAACTTTTGCTCTGTTCGCAGGTTCTGGTGCGAACCGAACGGGGGTGTCGGCTCATCCCTAGTATAAAGATTGAAGATGCAATATTCTCTTTCCTTCAAATAATCATATACATTACAGGTAATCTGAGATCAGCGAATGCACAGTTTCGAACATAACAATGTTCTTCATCAAGCACACATGCTGCTTGATGAAGAACACGTTATTGTCGAAACTGTGCAGTCGCTGATCTCAGATTACCTTCAATTTATACTAATATTTCAATTAGAGAGAATATTGCAAAGATTGGGATTGTATGTTAAAATGTTTTCGATGTGTGTTCGTTGCAAAATTGAGGAGGTCCCCATTGGATGCAATCTTAAAAGAAGTATACTGGCTAAACTGCATAAGTGTCCAACCTTGATTTAACCCTTCAACAACCATGCTATTGCCAAATGAAGGCTACAGCGTGGCTCGATAACTCAGGGACGGCCTACTATGACGTTCTCCCAGAATCGCAGGCGCACACACAGGAGTATCCGTGACCGGACCAGGCGCATCACTTATCACGGTAAATGGCCACTGACAGCAGCCGTTTACCACGTGATCGCGCCGAAAAAAAGACGAAGCAATCACTTGTAAACAAACCGGCGTCACGCCCGGTTCCTCTCTCCCCTCTCTGTACCGATCGGCACAGTATGAGCGGAAAGGGGAGACATTGGGTGCAGCAGCGCTGTGGGCTGCATCTGTAGTTCCCACAGCGCTGCTATGTGCCCATTGCAGCACTCATCCACCCATCCATGCTCAGGCATCCCAACCACACTCAGCCATACCCAGCAATACCCAACCATACTCAGCCTTATGTTTGTCATGCCATAGAAAACAATAAAAATCCCTCTTAACGTCAAGTTTGGACATCATTCCTGAACATAGAGAGTATGTCTGCTAAAGATCGATCTGATATGACCAATGGTTCTGACTCCAGGTGACATCTTGCGTCCCATTATACTCTATGGGCATTCCATTTTGTCCTATGTTTGTCATTCCATAGAACACAATAATAATCCCTCTTAACGTCAAGTTTGGACATCATCCATGAACATAGAGAGTATGTCAGCTAAAGATTGATCTGATATGACCAATGGTTCTGACTCCAGGTCACATCTTGCTTCCCATTATACTCCATGGACATTCCTTGCTATTATTTATCTGTCATTCCATAGAAAACAGCTGTAATCCCAAATAATCTCAATCTTACAATCTGCTACTGTACATGAGGAACACCTGTGGGAAAGGTGAAGTCATTATGTCTCCAAGATCTGTGTGCAAATGAGTTTATATTTTTCTTCCCATTATACTCTATGGACATTCCCTTCTGTCATTCACCTTTTTATGGCATAAAAAAATAAATAATAATCCCACCTAATCTCAACATTAAACACGACCAATGATTTTTAAAAGTAGGTTTGCAAAAAATAAATTTGATATGTCTAAAGACTCTCTGTCGCAAATAAACTTTCAATTTCACCATTATTCTCTATGGGCATTGCACTTAGTACCATTATTCTCTATGGGCATTCCATCTCCCTGTTAAAGTCTATGGGCATTCCATCATTCCTTTTAGTATGTCCCTAAGAATATGGATTTTGACTGACAGCAACAAGTTGTGCTGATTGGATAGGCCCCCCTACAGAAAAAAACTGAATCTATTGCAGCACAAGCAGCAGCAGCAATCTGACAGTTAAACGTTCACTTAGTCTATACATTTCTCAATGTGTTTGGGCAGTCCTGCATGGTGCAGTGGTAAGCCACCTGCACTACGGTGCACAAGGTCATAGGATCGAATCCATTAGACCCACCATGGGGCTGCTACCTGTATAGCTTTTTTTTTTTTTTTTTTTTAGTTGTAAAAAAAAACTTGAAGTTACCCTATTTTAGAATGTTTAAAAATACCCCTTATTTTTAAATAAAGAATTCTTTAACCACTTCCCACCCGGCCACTGTACATATAAGGCCGGGCGGGCACTCTCTGCTTCTGAGTCGACGTTCAGGAACGTCCCTCAGAAGGAGGGGGATCACACACGCACGTTCCTGATGCATTTGTGTCACCCGAAGACGGCGCATCTCAGTTTAGCAGGAGGGCTCTGTGATAGGCCCTCCTGATCACATGACGCCCGTGTTCAATCACAGCCATCATGTGATGTAAACACAGAGCCGGTTGCTAGGCGATAGGCTCTCCTCTCCTTGCACAGAAGTTGTCGGTGAGGTGAGGAGAGGAATTGCTGCAACCCAACTGGTGATCAGTGAGTATGAGCTGTTTTTTACAGCTTTTTACTCAATGATCACCAGCCTAGTGTCACACACAATGTAAAATACATATACTGTGACCCCTCTATCCGAAAATATACTGTCACCCCCCTATCCGAAAATATACTGTGACCTAGAGCTGGGCGATTTCGGGGGACGTACTAAAAGGAATGACAGAATGGAATGCCCATAGACTTTAACAGGGAGATGGAATTCCCATAGAGAATAATGGAACTAAGTGGAATTCCCATAGAGAATAATGGTAAAGAAAAAATATATATATATCAATTAGTGACAGAGTCTTTAGACAAATCACATTTTTTATTTTCTTTGCAAACCTACTTTTATATATCATTGGCCGTGTTTAATATTGAGATTAGGTGGGATTATTTTTTTTATTTTTTTATGCCATAAAAAGGAGAATGACAGAAGGGAATGTCCATAGAGTATAATGGGAAGAAAAATATAATCTCATTTGCACGCAGATCTTGGAGACATAGCAACTTCACCTTTCCCACAGGTGTTCCTCATGTACAGTAGCAGATTGTAAGATTGAGATTATTTGGGATTACAGCTGTTTTCTAAGGAATGACAGATAAATAATAGAAAGGAATGCCCAGAGAGTATAATGGGAAGCAAGATGTGACCTTGGTCATATCAGATCAATCTTTAGCAGACATACGCTCTATGTTTAGGGATGATGTCCGAACTTGACGTTAGGAGGGATTATTATTGTTTTCTATGAAATCACAAACATAGGACAAGATGGCATGCCCATAGAGTATATTGGGAAGCAAGATGTGACCTGGAGTCAGAACCATTGGTCATATCAGATCGATCTTTAGCAGACATGCTCTCAATGTTTGGTGGTGATGTTCAAAATTTAGATGAAGCAGGATTATTATTGTTTTCTATGGAATGACAAAGGTGAATTGAGATTGTTTGGGATTACAGTTGTTTTCTATGGAATGGCAGCAGTGGCGGTTCGTCCATAGAGGGCGCTGGAGCGCCGCCCCCTCTGGCTCTCACCGCCACTGAGTCTAATAACATAGATTCATGCATTGCACGATTCTATGTTATTGTCCCGCTGCCGCCCACTATTCAGCTGGCCGGATGTTGAGCACCAGCCAGCTGAATAACGGCAGCTGGTTGGCTGTACGGAAGTGCCTATCAGAGCCAGGGGCTCTGTTAGGCTTTCCGAGTACAGCCCTCGGGTCCCCGGAAGCTTATCCTCGGAATGCACGGTATGTGCGCTCCTTGGATAAGACTGACAGGCGTCTCAGCCAATCAGGTTGGCTGGTTCTGGCTACCGGTAACCTGATTGGCTGAAGCGTCATCGAGGGCGGGAGAAGACATCGAGGCGAGGGTCGAGGACGTGGATGGCTGACTCCAGTAAAGGTAAGTGCCTCAGGGGCACAGCGGCGACGAAGGGCACAGTGACATCAATGGGGACAATTGGCACAGCGGCGACAATTAAAGGGCACAGTGACGAGTCTGACGACAATAGGTACAGTGGTGACAATGGGCACAGTGGGGACAATTGGCACAGCGGCATGAATGGGCACAGTGGCGACAATTAAAGGGCACAGTGACATCAATGGGCACAGTGGCGACAATTAAAGGGCACAGTGGTGACAATTGGCACAGTGGCGACAATTTATGGCACAGTGGCTGTGTTTGATGGCATGGCACAGTGGCTGCGTTTGATGGCATGGCACAGTGGTGACAATTGATGGCACGGTGGCTGCGTTTGATGTCATGGCATAGTGACTGCATTTGATGGCAGGGAAGAGTGGTGCGAATTGATGGCACAGTGGCTGCGTTTGATGGCATGGCATAGTGACTGCATTTGATGGCATGGAACAGTGGTGACAATTCATGGCACAGTGGCTGCGTTTGATGGCATAGTGACTGCATTTGATGGCATTGAACAGGGGGGACAATTCATGGCACAGTGGCTGCGTTTGATGGCATGGCATAGTGACTGCATTTGATGGCATGGCACAGTGGTGCGAATTGATGGCACAGTGGCTGCGTTTGATGGCATGGAAAAGTGGTGACAATTGATGGCACAGTGGCTGCATTTGATGGGCACAGTGAGGCTGCAATTTATTTTTTACGTTTGCGCCCCCCCCCCCCCAAATTTTTGAGCACCAGCCGCCACTGGATGGCAGATAAATGATAGAAAGGAATGCCCATAGAGTATAATGGGAAGTCAGAACCATTCAACATATCAAATAAATCTTTAGCAGACATACTCTCCAAATTCAGTGGCAATATTTAAAATCAAGACAAATTGCATTATAATTGTTTTCTAAGGAATGAAAGAATGAAATGCCCATAGAGCAGAGCTTTTTTTTCTCAGAAAATAGGTGCAGGAACTCAACCACGACCTGTTCAGATTTCACAAACAGTAGAAGGGTCTTAAAGGGGCATTAAATACCAGAATTGCATTACATACAGAGTGCAGAGTTCAAGGGGTTACAAAACTGTCACTTGTAAACACAGAAACCAGACTTCTGTGTTTACAGGTGATTGTGGTGAACAGGCACCAAAGGGTCTGAGCCAGAGGTGGTGGAACTGAGTTCCCCCAAGTTCCCCCTGAAAAAAAGTCCTGCCATAGAGTATAATATATATCAACTCTTTTGCAGGCAACCCTGAAAGATATAGCTATTTAAAAGGGACATGTATTCCTTCTGAGGCAACAGCCTCATTTAAAGGCTTTGCCTTTATTTAAGACACTTTTTTATGTATAAACTAGGCATGAGCTTTGAGTTCGAGTCGAACTCATGTTCGACTCGAACATTGCCTGTTCGCCGAACAGCGAACAATTTGGGGTGTTCACGGCAAGTTCGTGTGTACTTTGGAACTCAGTTAAAGTCTATGGGACTCGAACGTTTGAAATCTAAAGTGCTCATTTTAAAGGCTAATATGCAAGTTATTGTCATAAAAAGTGTTTGGGGGCCTGGGTCCTGCCCCAGGGGACATGTATCAATGCAAAAAAATGTTTTAAAACCTGCATTTTTTTGGGGACCTAGGGGGAGTGTATAGTATGCCTGTAAAGTAGAGCTTGTTTCCCGTGCTTAGAACTGTCCCTGCACAAAGTGTCATTTCTGAAGGAAAAAAAGTCATTTAAAACCAATCACGGCTATAATGAATTGTTGGCTCCCGGCAATACAGAGAAAAGTCATTCATAAAAAAAAAATGCGTGGGGGTCCCCCCAAATTAAATTATCAGGCATTTCAGGTTTGGTATGGATATTAAGGGGAACCCCGTGTCAAATTTTTAAAAAAAGACGTGGGGTTCCCCCCAAATATCAATTCCAGACCCTTCAGGCATTATTAAAATCGCTGCTCCCGAAAAAAACGTGAGTTTTTAAAACTTTTTTTGCATTGATACATGTTTCCTGGGGCAGGACCCGGGTCCCCAAATACGTTTTAGGACAATAACTTGAATATTAGCCTTTAAATTTAGCACTTTAGATTTCAAACGTTCGAGTCCCTTAGACTTTAACAGGGTTCAAACTTTCGCTCTGTTCGCAGGTTCGGCTCATCCCTAGTATAAAGATTGAAGATGCAATATTCTCTTTCCTTCAAATAATCATATACATTACAGGTAATCTGAGATAAGCGAATGCACAGTTTCGAACATAACAATGTTCTTCATCAAGCACACATGCTGCTTGATGAAGAACACGTTATTGTCGAAACTGTGCAGTCGCTGATCTCAGATTACCTTCAATTTATACTAATATTTCAATTAGAGAGAATATTGCAAAGATTGGGATTGTATGTTAAAATGTTTTCGATGTGTGTTCGTTGCAAAATTGAGGAGGTCCCCATTGGATGCAATCTTAAAAGAAGTATACTGGCTAAACTGCATAAGTGTCCAACCTTGATTTAACCCTTTAACAACCATGCTATTGCCAAATGAAGGCTACAGCGTGGCTCGATAACTCAGGGACGGCCTACTATGACGTTCTCCCAGAATCGCAGGCGCACACACAGGAGTATCCGTGACCGGACCCGGCGCATCACTTATCACGGTAAATGGCCACCGACAGCAGCCGTTTACCACGTGATCGCGCCGAAAAAAAGACGAAGCAATCACTTGTAAACAAACCGGCGTCACGCCCGGTTCCTCTCCCCCCTCTCTGTACCGATCGGCACAGTATGAGCGGAGAGGGGAGAGATCGGGTGCAGCAGCGCTGTGGGCTGCATCTGTAGTTCCCACAGCGCTGCTATGTGCCCATTGCAGCACTCATCCACCCATCCATGCTCAGGCATCCCAACCACACTCAGCCATACCCAACCATACTCAGCCTTATGTTTGTCATGCCATAGAAAACAATAAAAATCCCTCTTAACGTCAAGTTTGGACATCATTCCTGAACATAGAGAGTATGTCTGCTAAAGATCGATCTGATATGACCAATGGTTCTGACTCCAGGTGACATCTTGCGTCCCATTATACTCTATGGGCATTCCATTTTGTCCTATGTTTGTCATTCCATAGAACACAATAATAATCCCTCTTAACGTCAAGTTTGGACATCATCCATGAACATAGAGAGTATGTCAGCTAAAGATTGATCTGATATGACCAATGGTTCTGACTCCAGGTCACATCTTGCTTCCCATTATACTCCATGGACATTCCTTGCTATTATTTATCTGTCATTCCATAGAAAACAGCTGTAATCCCAAATAATCTCAATCTTACAATCTGCTACTGTACATGAGGAACACCTGTGGGAAAGGTGAAGTCATTATGTCTCCAAGATCTGTGTGCAAATGAGTTTATATTTTTCTTCCCATTATACTCTATGGACATTCCCTTCTGTCATTCACCTTTTTATGGCATAAAAAAATAAATAATAATCCCACCTAATCTCAACATTAAACACGGCCAATGATTTTTAAAAGTAGGTTTGCAAAAAATAAATTTGATATGTCTAAAGACTCTCTGTCGCAAATAAACTTTCAATTTTACCATTATTCTCTATGGGCATTGCACTTAGTGCCATTATTCTCTATGGGCATTCCATCTCCCTGTTAAAGTCTATGGGCATTCCATCATTCCTTTTAGTATGTCCCTAAGAATATGAATTTTGACTGACAGCAACAAGTTATGCTGATTGGATAGGCCCCCCCCTAGAAAAAAACTGAATCTATTGCAGCACAAACAGCAGCAGCAGCAATCTGACAGTTAAACGTTCACTTAGTCTATACATTTCTCAATGTGTTTGGGCAGTCCTGCATGGTGCAGTGGTAAGCCACCTGCACTACGGTGCACAAGGTCATAGGATCAAATCCATTAGACCCACCATGGGGCTGCTACCTGTATAGCTTTTTTTTTTTTTTTTTTTTTAGTTGTAAAAAAAACTTGAACGTACCCTATTTTAGAATGTTTAAAAATACCACTTATTTTTAAATAAAGAATTCTTTAACCACTTCCCACCCGGCCACTGTACATATAAGGCCGGGCGGGCACTCTCTGCTTCTGAGTCGACGTTCAGGAACGTCCCTCAGAAGGAGGGGGATCACACACGCACGTTCCTGATGCATTTGTGTCACCCAAACACGGCGCATCTCAGTTTAGCAGGAGGGCTCTGTGATAGGCCCTCCTGATCACATGACGGCCGTGTTCAATCACACCCATCATGTGATGTAAACACAGAGCCGGTTGCTAGGCGATAGGCTCTCCTCTCCTTGCACAGAAGTTGTCGGTGAGGTGAGGAGAGGAATTGCTGCAACCCAACTGGTGATCAGTGAGTATGAGCTGTTTTTTACAGCTTTTTACTCAATGATCACCAGCCTAGTGTCACACACAATGTAAAATACATATACTGTGACCCCTCTATCCGAAAATATACTGTCACCCCCCTATCCGAAAATATACTGTGACCTAGAGCTGGGCGATTTCGGGGGACGTACTAAAAGGAATGACAGAATGGAATGCCCATAGACTTTAACAGGGAGATGGAATTCCCATAGAGAATAATGGAACTAAGTGGAATTCCCATAGAGAATAATGGTAAAGAAAAAATATATATATATCAATTAGTGACAGAGTCTTTAGACAAATCAAATTTTTTATTTTCTTTGCAAACCTACTTTTATATATCATTGGCCGTGTTTAATATTGAGATTAGGTGGGATTATTTTTTTTATTTTTTTATGCCATAAAAAGGAGAATGACAGAAGGGAATGTCCATAGAGTATAATGGGAAGAAAAATATAATCTCATTTGCACGCAGATCTTGGAGACATAGCAACTTCACCTTTCCCACAGGTGTTCCTCATGTACAGTAGCAGATTGTAAGATTGAGATTATTTGGGATTACAGCTGTTTTCTAAGGAATGACAGATAAATAATAGAAAGGAATGCCCAGAGAGTATAATGGGAAGCAAGATGTGACCTTGGTCATATCAGATCAATCTTTAGCAGACATACGCTCTATGTTTAGGGATGATGTCCGAACTTGACGTTAGGAGGGATTATTATTGTTTTCTATGAAATCACAAACATAGGACAAGATGGCATGCCCATAGAGTATATTGGGAAGCAAGATGTGACCTGGAGTCAGAACCATTGGTCATATCAGATCGATCTTTAGCAGACATACTCTCAATGTTTGGTGGTGATGTTCAAAATTTAGATGAAGCAGGATTATTATTGTTTTCTATGGAATGACAAAGGTGAATTGAGATTATTTGGGATTACAGTTGTTTTCTATGGAATGGCAGCAGTGGCGGTTCGTCCATAGAGGGCGCTGGAGCGCCGCCCCCTCTGGCTCTCACCGCCACTGAGTCTAATAACTTCATGCATTGCACGATTCTATGTTATTGTCCCGCTGCCGCCCACTATTCAGCTGGCCGGATGTTGAGCACCAGCCAGCTGAATAACGGCAGCTGGTTGGCTGTACGGAAGTGCCTATCAGAGCCAGGGGCTCTGATAGGCTTTCCGAGTACAGCCCTCGGGTCCCCGGAAGCTTATCCTCGGAATGCACGGTATGTGCGCTCCTTGGATAAGACTGACAGGCGTCTCAGCCAATCAGGTTGGCTGGTTCTGGCTACCGGTAACCTGATTGGCTGAAGCGTCATCGAGGGCGGGAGAAGACATTGAGGCGAGGGTCGAGGACGTGGATGGCTGACTCCAGTAAAGGTAAGTGCCTCAGGGGCACAGCGGCGATGAAGGGCACAGTGACATCAATGGGGACAATTGGCACAGCGGCGACAATTAAAGGGCACAGTGACGAGTCTGACGACAATAGGCACAGTGGGGACAATGGGCACAGTGGGGACAATTGGCACAGCGGCATGAATGGGCACAGTGGCGACAATTAAAGGGCACAGTGACATCAATGGGCACAGTGGCGACAATTAAAGGGCACAGTGGTGACAATTGGCACAGTGGCGACAATTGATGGCACAGTGGCTGTGTTTGATGGCATGGCACAGTGGCTGCGTTTGATGGCATGGCACAGTGGTGACAATTGATGGCACGGTGGCTGCGTTTGATGTCATGGCATAGTGACTGCTTTTGATGGCATGGAAGAGTGGTGCGAATTGATGGCACAGTGGCTGCGTTTGATGGCATGGCATAGTGACTGCATTTGATGGCATGGAACAGTGGTGACAATTCATGGCACAGTGGCTGCGTTTGATGGCATGGCATAGTGACTGCATTTGATGGCATGGCACAGTGGTGCGAATTTTATGGCACAGTGGCTGGCCCAAGGAATGCCCATAGAGTATAATGGGAAGTCAGAACCATTCAACATATCAAATAAATCTTTTTTTTTTTATCAGAAAAGTGTTTATTTATTCTTTCTTTTGAAAAAGGAACACAGTAGCAGTACAGTATACCAGGAATGAAATGCATTAATTGACGACAAAAAGGAAACAAGGCCATTCAGGGTACAGAGTTGGTAAAACATAGAACCAAGAGGCAGTACATATTCACAATGGCATCACTAAAGCGTTTCCTCCAAATTTCTGGCACACTGCTATGAACCACATTGAGCACAAAAGAAATATAAGGCGGTAAGTGATAATGAAAATAAAACAAAAAGAACAGGGAAAAAATAAAGAGAATAAAAACTAAAACAATAAGGGGTGGGGGAACCACCCCAGCCTGTTGCCAAAGGTATCACATATAATAGACCATACATCCCGTGAGCTCCTCGACCATTAGTATAGAGAGATGATCCCATCTCTCCATTGCACACAACCCGGTCCTCAACCAAGCAATAATCTGTCAAGTACCAGTTGTGGGGGGGCCACTTCCGGGGAACTCAGCCACCCTTGCCATATGTTGTCAAACTTTCGTGGCGCTTTTCTGTGCAAGTACGTGTTCTTCTCCCTTATAAGGATCCTGTTGACCTCCCGTATCCACTGCCGGCTCGACGGCACTCGGGCCGACAACCAATATCTCGCTATAAGCTTTCGTGCCAAATACAGTAGTCTAAGCAAGGCAGTGTACACAGGAGGCTGGAACAGATCCTCGTCCACGCCACCCAGCAAGCACACCAGTGGGCCTACCGGCAGCTGGACCTGATAGACAGAGTTAATGACCTTAACCACAGCGTTCCAGTATCTCACCAACTTGGGGCACCTCCACAACATGTGGATGAGGTCTCCCGGGTGTGCCTGACATTTGGGACATATGGGTGTATCACGCCTACCCCAACTGTGTAATTGTACTGGAGTCCGATATACCCTGTGAAGGATAAATAAATGCGACAATCTTTGGGCTGCTGAAACTGAAACCAAGGGCCCTGTACTCAGTATTTGTTCCCACTGCTCCCCATCTATCGGACCTATATCACTCTCCCATTTCCCTCTGCAGGGAAGGACATCAGGGGCTTGTAAGGGTGCTAGTAGTTGTAGGTACGTCCTGGAAATGAACCCCTTTTTCTCAGTTTCCTCGAAGACTGAGCTTAGGAAGCGAGATTCCTCCTGTCGCAATGTGGAACAGTGACCCTGGGATCTTATCGCGTGAGCTAGCCTAAGATATTGGTATTGTGACCCGACAAGTAAAGGGAATTCCTCCTTCAGCCCTTCAAACGATTTCAGAACCACCTCATCGAAAATTTGACTTAAGAATTGAATGCCCGCTGTCTCCCACCTGGAGCAATCCTGAATTTTAACTAACTCGGTGTAAAATCTATTCCGCCAGATTGGCGTGCTGGGCAGAAAACCCCTGATCCCCATCCTCCTCCTAACCGCATTCCACAGTTTTTTTAAAAGGCAAATCGTAGGGCTATTGTCCGGAACCCCAGGGAAACCCATCTCCATATGAGACATTGCAGAGTACGAGGTGGTGGGGTCAATGAGCAGGGCCCTAGAAGGGTCCGTCACTGTCGGCTGGTCCCAACCAGCAAAGTGTTGTAATTGGGCTGCGTAGAAATACGCCTGGGCATGGGGAGCGGCCATTCCCCCTTGATCCTTGGGGTATTGTAAAGTGGAGAGTTTTATTCTGGCCACCCGGTTGTTCCAAATAAGGGACCGGAATTGGGAGTCTATGCGCTGAAACCAGCATTTCGGGATCCACACCGGGGCATTATGCAAAATGTACAGTAACTGAGGGGCCCAGACCATTTTAATCAGGTTTATTCTCCCCGTTACTGTCAGAGGCAGTCTACACCAGGCAGAACATTTAGTTTTAAATTTACTTAGTAAAGGCTTAAGATTTAGGGACACATAATCTGTAGGATCTTTAGTAACTACAATTCCCAGATATTTAAATGATTCCACCATTTGTATTCTGGACGCTATCCCAGGCAATTCCGATGGAGGATCATTGAGTGGAAGGAGAACTGACTTGTGCCAGTTAATGGCAAAGCCAGACAGCTCTCCAAATCTCTCAATGAGTTGCATCACAGCTAACAGGGACCCCTCCGTGTCCCCCAAATACAGCAGTGCGTCGTCCGCATACAGGGACAGTCTGGTCTCTCCATGCCTGCGTCGAAACCCCACTATATCAGGGGACGTGCGTATTACTTCGGCCAAGGGTTCCAATGCTAGGGCAAAAAGCAGGGGCGACAAAGGGCACCCCTGCCTAGTGCCCCGAAACAAAGGAAAGACCTCCGACAACTCGTCATTAATCCTGATTCTCGCTGACGGGGCTGCGTACAGAAGTTTTATCCACTTAATAAAGTTCTCCCCCAGGCCAAACACCGCTAACACTGACCAGAGATACCTCCACTCAACGCTGTCAAAAGCTTTGGCAGCGTCAAGCGAGAGAATCGCTCTATGTCCCGGGTTCTCCACCGGCAGCTGCAGATTCAGGAAGAGCCTCCTGATGTTCAGTGCCGTGGAGCGGGCGGGGATAAAGCCAGACTGGTCCACATGGACCAGCCTGGCTATAACCGTGGAGAGTCTTGTTGCCAGAACTCGTGCCAGGATTTTAACATCTCAATTTAGTAACGATATAGGCCTGTAAGAGTCAGGCTGCAGCGGGTCCTTACCAGGCTTAGGGAGTACCACCACCACAGCCTCACCCATAGAGGTTGGTAGTCCACTCTTCTCAAAGGAGTCATTAAGTACCTCCAGCAGCCCTGGCAAAAGCGTTCCTCCATACTTTTTATAGGTCTCTATGGGCAACCCATCTGCACCTGGTGCTTTACTGTTTGCCATTTGCGACACAGCCAGTGATATTTCCTCTAGTTTCAGTGGAGCGTTTAGCATCAATACCTCCTGGGCCGAAGCCTTAGGTAAGGCACATTGGCCCAGAAAGTTGGAGATCGCTTCCTCGGTGGGATCCACCTTGGATGTATACACCTCTTTGAAGAATTCCGTAAATACCGAAGCAACTTGGGCCTGATCACCAACTGTGTCACCAAGCGGCGTTTGAATGGCTGCTATATGCGTCTTACCCTGCTGTGCTCTCGCAATCACTGCCAGGAGGTGCCCTGTATTTTCTCCTTCATTAAAATAAGTTTGTTGAATAAAAAAACGTTTATTTTCGGCTGCATTTAACGTGACTTGCTGATATAGCGTTTGAGCCTCCAACCACTTTCTTTCTGTAACCTCTGTGGGGTCCTGAATGTATTGTAGTTCTGCCTCCCCAGCCATACTCATAACTGTATTTTCCCACTCTTTAGTTTTAGTTTTAATGTTGGATATCTGTTTAATAATGAGTCCCCTCAGGTGGGACTTCAGGGCGTCCCATACCACCGCCAAGCTGGCGGTACCTTTGTTGACTGAAAGGAAATTGGTGATTGCCTCAGAAATTGGATCAGGAACGGGGAATAATTCGTACCAAAACGGGTTTACTTTCCATAGTCTAGTTTGTGTTTGTTGAGCAAACCTGACACCCATCACCAGGGGAGAATGGTCCGATATATTCCTAGGAACATACCGAACCGAGTCTGTCCTATCTTGTGCCCCTACATTCCCTAAGCAGAGGTCAATACGTGACAGGCAATGGTAAGTGGCCGAATAACATGAGTACACCCGTACCACCGGATTCCTCTCCCTCCAGATGTCCCGTAGGCCCAGCTCATTAATCAATTTGGCAAAAGGAGTCATACCCCCCACATCAGCCCCACTCACCGATCGGGGTGAAAACCTGTCCAAACATCTATTTAACACATTATTGAAGTCGCCCAGCACCCATAATGGCACATTAGAATGCAGGGCCATAAATTGTGAGAGCTTTACTAAGCATTCAGGTGTGTACGGCGGGGGAATATAGATATTAGCTATGATACAACAAACCCCCATTACCCTACAGAGCAAGAACACATATCTCCCTTGGTCGTCTATAACAGATTGTAGCAGTTCAAAGGGTATTGTATTGGCTATTAAGATACTAACACCTCTGGAATATGCGGTATGAGTGGAGTGGAACTGAGTCTGGTATGAGCCTCTCTTTAGAGTAGCTAGGGTGTCCGGCTGCAGGTGAGTTTCCTGCAGGCAAACAACCGCCGCCATATGCCTCTTCAGAGCAGTAAATAAGGCCACCCTCTTTGCCCCGTCACTCAGCCCCCGCACATTCCAAGAGACAAAATTTAACACAGACGCCATAGTCTAAATGAGTAGCAACAATAGACACAGGGCACTTAATATACAAGCAATGTAACATTGTAGTACAGCAAAGACAAATCTCCTGCGCTCCGGTATTTTTTGGAAAGATGTTTGAAGAAAAGGTAAAACTCAATAGCAACTCAATTAAAAGGTATCTTCCAAAGTCTTGCAGCCCTCCTCTGAATCGTTGGAATTCATAGAACTAAAAGAAACAAAAAAAGAAAAGACGGAGGGCGCACCGACCTAGTGTGATACTGATTGGTGGATTTTATTAAATTAATAAAACAAATCATAATACTCACAAAGGGAGTGTTAAAAACAGGCCTTGAATCACAATGCAGCAAAGAACCAACACCATCGGCATAACACGATATTGTTTCGATCCGTGACCGTGGCTAGGGCTGACGCGTTTCAGGGGAGAACCCCTTTCCTCAGAGCTAAAAGGTCTGCAGTGCTTCCTCACCAAGGGACTTGTCTCAATAAATACTAGCTTTTGGTAAGTGGTAAGGACACCCCTCCCATAAAGTAGGAGGTGCATGGCCGAACACCCACCCACGTGTCTATCACCTTTTCCTTACTCCTCTCTCCATGTATATATCAAGCCATTCGTAGTATAAATACACAGTACAAAATGCACAATACCCAGCAATGTATACAAGTTTGTACATACAAATATCTACCGCAATAAGGCATCAATATATATACACTCACACACACCACAATATGAAAGGCCTTTTTCAGTCAGAGCACTCAGCAGATTGCTGCCTCCAAGTATATGGTTTACAACAAATCAAATCAATAAAGTGCCAAAGTGTAATGAAGCCTCTCATAAACACACTTACAAAGAGGGGCTGTGTAGTTGTTCGTATGTGCCACACAAGCCCCACTTGCAGTGCTGTGCCTACCTTCCTTGGACGAGGAGGCTGCTGGAACGCACGCCCAACGTTGGGCGTGCGTTCCAGCAGATTGCTGGAGGCAGCAATCTGCTGAGTGCTCTGACTGAAAAAGGCCTTTCATATTGTGGTGTGTGTGAGTGTATATATATTGATGCCTTATTGCGGTAGATATTTGTATGTACAAACTTGTATACATTGCTGGGTATTGTGCATTTTGTACTGTGTATTTATACTACGAATGGCTTGATATATACATGGAGAGAGGAGTAAGGAAAAGGTGATAGACACGTGGGTGGGTGTTCGGCCATGCACCTCCTACTTTATGGGAGGGGTGTCCTTACCACTTACCAAAAGCTAGTATTTATTGAGACAAGTCCCTTGGTGAGGAAGCACTGCAGACCTTTTAGCTCTGAGGAAAGGGGTTCTCCCCTGAAACGCGTCAGCCCTAGCCACGGTCACGGATCGAAACAATATCATGTTATGCCGATGGTGTTGGTTCTTTGCTGCATTGTGATTCAAGGCCTGTTTTTAACACTCCCTTTGTGAGTATTATGATTTGTTTTATTAATTTAATAAAATCCACCAATCAGTATCACACTAGGTCGGTGCGCCCTCCGTCTTTTCTTTTTTTGTTACATTGTAGTACAGGGCCTAATGCGCCAGAGCCATTCCCCTGAGTGCCATGAATTCCCATAACTAGTCCAGCAACCAATTTGCACTCCAGCACAGATAGGTAAGTACATACCACCCACAGTTCTCGTACGTAGAAGTCCAGAAAGATGGCAGGTAGCGGGTACACCGTATCGTGATTTCACAAGAAAATACTGGCAACAGGCTGAAAAAAAAACAAAATCAAAAAGGGACAAAAAAACAAAAAACTTATAAAAAATAGGGGAAACAAAAAAAGCAGCAAAAACAGAACACAGCTCAGCTGCAAAAACTGATCCTCGCAGGACAAGTGGGGAACTGGGGGGGCCCCAACGTCTCGATACAACATAACGATCGAAGGAGCTTGCATTCGTGCCCTTCACATCAGGACGCAATCAAACAGCTTCTTCCAGAGTTCCAACCATCCGCCTATACAGGAACATAAAACACAAAAAAAAAAAAAAAGGTTCTGTAGATGTAAAACCCCCCTTATCTTGACCCTACTCAGGGAAAACTCTAGACATCCGTGGCGGTGTAGGTGATGCTCAGTGAACAGGCGGGGGTGCCCCCCTTAACGAATGTTCCATTCTGTCCAACCAGGCGGACGCTGCGGCGGGATTCTCAAAGAAGTGGGTTTCATTATTAGCAACGACTCGCAATTTAGCAGGGTAGAGCATAGCGTATACCACCTCATATTTTCTAAGGCGCCTCTTGACATCAGTAAACTGAGCCCGCCGACGTTGCACCTCTGCGGAAAAATCAGGATAGAAGGAAATTCTTGTATTATCAATTTTCATAAGGTCACCCTTGGTTCTAGCACACTGTAGGATAGCATCACGATCCTTGAAATTTAGGAGTTTAAAGAGGAACGGGCGTGGGGGTGCGCCAGGCCTCGGAGGCCTAGCTGGGACTCTGTGAGCCCTTTCCACAGCGAACATTCTTGAGAAGGCCTGGTCCCCAAAAGTGCTAGTCAGCCAGTTTTCTATGAAGGCCACTGGATTCTTTCCCTCTGCCTTTTCTGGGATCCCCACTGCCCTTATATTATTCCTTCTTAGTCTATTCTCCATGTCCTCTAAACGGGCAGTGTGACCAGAGGAATGGGACTGTAAGTGGTGTACTTCCCTCAATAATGGCGCCACATCATCCTCCACGTTGCTCATCCTCCCCTCTAGATCAGCGGTGCGGTCACGGAGTTTTTGCATATCATGTCTGAGTAAATTGACCTCCAGCTTCACCCCCTTAATTTCGGTGGTCAAAGCAGTGATAGCCACCTTGCAGGACGTGACTGCTGACAACACGTCTCTCAGAGTGGGTTCTGCCGTAGGCCCCGAAGGGCCCGGCTCCTCAGCGGTTGCAGGGAGGGGGGCCTGTGTACTTACTGCGTCCCATGTAGCAGTATCCGCGGCGTCGTCGGACCAGACCAGCCCCGAGGCCTCCATCTCCTCACGCTCCAATCGGTCTGCGGATGGATGTTCAGACCGGGGAGGGATATCCTTAGCCCCCGGCTTGGTGAATAGCCGTATTGCTGCCTCCTTAGCCGAGCGCGTGGAGCGGGCGCCATCTTGTGCCGCGTGGTCCGCTGCGGCTGAGAAGTCTTTCCCCCTCCGGGACATATTAGCGTGCCGTCTCCGGTCCACAGCAGGGTAGCGAGCCTGTCCGGGTCACACGGAGCCAAATAGTGAGGTTTGCGGGGGTCTAGGATAGGTATCTCAGGATCGAATACAGGATTCCCGGCGGAGCTAGAGCTCAGTGCGTCCTACTCCATCGGCTGCAAGCCACGCCCCCCCCATCAAATAAATCTTTAGCAGACATACTCTCCAAACTCAGTGGCAATATTTAAAATCAAGACAAATTGCATTATAATTGTTTTCTAAGGAATGAAAGAATGAAATGCCCATAGAGCAGAGCTTTTTTTCTCGGAAAATAGGTGCAGGAACTCAACCACGACCTGTTCAGATTTCACAAACAGTAGAAGGGTCTTAAAGGGGCATTAAATACCAGAATTGCATTACATACAGAGTGCAGAGTTCAAGGGGTTACAAAACTGTCACTTGTAAACACAGAAACCAGACTTCTGTGTTTACAGGTGATTGTGGTGAACAGGCACCAAAGGGTCTGAGCCAGAGGTGGTGGAACTGAGTTCCCCCAAGTTCCCCCTGAAAAAAAGTCCTGCCATAGAGTATAATATATATTAACTCTTTTGCAGGCAACCCTGAAAGATATAGCTATTTAAAAGGGACATGTATTCCTTCTGAGGCAACAGCCTCATTTAAAGGCTTTGCCTTTATTTAAGACACTTTTTTATGTATAAACTAGGCATGAGCTTTGAGTTCGAGTCGAACATTGCCTGTTCGCCGAACAGCGAACAATTTGGGGTGTTCACGGCAAGTTCGTGTGTACTTTGGAACTCAGTTAAAGTCTATGGGACTCGAACATTTGAAATCTAAAGTGCTCATTTTAAAGGCTAATATGCAAGTTATTGTCATAAAAAGTGTTTGGGGGCCTGGGTCCTGCCCCAGGGGACATGTATCAATGCAAAAAAATGTTTTAAAACCTGCATTTTTTGGGGGACCTAGGGGGAGTGTATAGTATGCCTGTAAAGTAGAGCTTGTTTCCCGTGCTTAGAACTGTCCCTGCACAAAGTGTCATTTCTGAAGGAAAAAAAGTCATTTAAAACCAATCACGGCTATAATGAATTGTTGGCTCCCGGGAATACAGAGAAAAGTCATTCATAAAAAAAAATAAAAAAAAAATGCGTGGGGGTCCCCCCAAATTAAATTATCAGGCATTTCAGGTTTGGTATGGATATTAAGGGGAACCCCGTGTCAAATTTTAAAAAAAAGACGTGGGGTTCCCCCCAAATATCAATTCCAGACCCTTCAGGCATTATTAAAATCGCTGCTCCCGAAAAAACGTGAGTTTTTAAAACTTTTTTTGCATTGATACATGTTTCCTGGGGCAGGACCCGGGTCCCCAAATACTTTTTAGGACAATAACTTGAATATTAGCCTTTAAACTTAGCACTTTAGATTTCAAACGTTCGAGTCCCTTAGACTTTAACAGGGTTCTAAAGTTCACACCAGTGGCGGTTCGTCCATAGAGGGCGCTAGAGCGCCGCCCCCTCTGGCTCTCACCGCCACTGAGTGAAATAACATAGATTCATGCATTGCACGAATCTATGTTATTTTCGCCGCTGCCGCTGTTCTATTCAGATGGTCGGCGCTCAATGTCCGGCCATCTGAATAACGCCAGCTGGTTGGCTGTACGGGAATGTCTATCAAAGCCAACGGCTCTGATAGGCTTTCCCAATACAGCCCTCGGGTCCCGGAAGCTTATTCTCGGAGCGCACAGACTGTACGCCCCTTGAATAAGATGACAGGCGTCTCAGCCAATCACGTTGGCCGGTTCTGGCTACCTGTAACCTGATTGGCTGAGACGCCTGTCAGTCATCGAGTGCGGGAGAAGACATCGTGGGACGTGGATGCCTGACTCCAGTAAAGGTAAGTGCCAGGCGGGGGGGGAAGAACACAATTTACAGGGCACAGTGGGGACAATTGGCACAGCGGCGACCATTAAAGGGCACAGTGGCTGCGTTTAATGGCATGGCACAGTGGTGACAATGGATGGCACAGTGGCTGCGTTTAATGGCATGGCACAGTGGTGACAATGTATGGCACAGGGGCTGCGTTTAATGGCATGGCACAGTGGTGACAATGGATGGCACAGTGACTGCGTTTAATGGCATGGCACAGTGGTGACAATGTATGGCACAGTGGCTGCGTTTAATGGCATGGCACAGTGGTGACAATGTATGGCACAGTGGTGACAATGGATGGCACAGTGGTGACAATGGATGGCACAGTGGCTGCGTTTAATGGCATGGCACAGTGGTGACAATGGATGGCACAGTGACTGCGTTTAATGGCATGGCACAGTGGTGACAATGTATGGCACAGTGGTGACAATGGATGGCACAGTGGTGACAATGGATGGCACAGTGGCTGTGTTTAATGGCATGGCACAGTGGTGACAATGGATGGCACAGTGGCTGCGTTTAATGGCATGGCACAGTGGTGTCAATGTATGGCACAGTGGCTGCGTTTAATGGCATGGCACAGTGGTGACAATGGATGGCACAGTGACTGCGTTTAATGGCATGGCACAGTGGTGCGAATTGATGGCACAGTGGTGCGAATTGATGGCACAGTGACTGCGTTTATTGGCATGGCACAGTGGTGCGAATTGATGGCACAGTGGTGCGAATTGATGGCACAGTGACTGCATTTGATAGCATGGCACAGTGGTGCGAATTGATGGCACAGTGGCTGCATTTGATGGCATGTAACAGTGGCTGCGTTTGGGCACAGTGAGACTGCAATTTTTTTTTCCTTTGCGCCCCCCCTAAAATTTTGAGCACCAGCCGCCACTGGTTCACACAAACTTTTGCTCTGTTCGCAGGTTCTGATGCGAACCGAACGGGGGGTGTTCGGCTCATCCCTAGTATAAAGATTGAAGATGCAATATTCTCTTTCCTTCAAATAATCATATACATTACAGGTAATCTGAGATAAGCGAATGCACAGTTTCGAACATAACAATGTTCTTCATCAAGCACACATGCTGCTTGATGAAGAACACGTTATTGTCGAAACTGTGCAGTCGCTGATCTCAGATTACCTTCAATTTATACTAATATTTCAATTAGAGAGAATATTGCAAAGATTGGAATTGTATGTTAAAATGTTTTCGATGTGTGTTCGTTGCAAAATTGAGGAGGTCCCCATTGGATGCAATCTTAAAAGAAGTATACTGACTAAACTGCATAAGTGTCCAACCTTGATTTAACCCTTTAACAACCATGCTATTGCCAAATGAAGGCTACAGCGTGGCTCGATAACTCAGGGACGGCCTACTATGACGTTCTCCCAGAATCGCAGGCGCACACACAGGAGTATCCGTGACCGGACCCGGCGCATCACTTATCACGGTAAATGGCCACTGACAGCAGCCGTTTACCACGTGATCGTGCCGAAAAAAAGACGAAGCAATCACTAGTAAACAAACCGGCGTCACGCCCGGTTCCTCTCTCCCCTCTCTGTACCCATCGGCACAGTATGAGCGGAGAGGGGAGAGATCGGGTGCAGCAGCGCTGTGGGCTGCATCTGTAGTTCCCACAGCGCTGCTATGTGCCCATTGCAGCACTCATCCACCCATCCATGCTCAGGCATCCCAACCACACTCAGCCATACCCAGCAATACCCAACCATACTCAGCCTTATGTTTGTCATGCCATAGAAAACAATAAAAATCCCTCTTAACGTCAAGTTTGGACATCATTCCTGAACATAGAGAGTATGTCTGCTAAAGATCGATCTGATATGACCAATGGTTCTGACTCCAGGTGACATCTTGCGTCCCATTATACTCTATGGGCATTCCATTTTGTCCTATGTTTGTCATTCCATAGAACACAATAATAATCCCTCTTAACGTCAAGTTTGGACATCATCCATGAACATAGAGAGTATGTCAGCTAAAGATTGATCGGATATGACCAATGGTTCTGACTCCAGGTCACATCTTGCTTCCCATTATACTCCATGGACATTCCTTGCTATTATTTATCTGTCATTCCATAGAAAACAGCTGTAATCCCAAATAATCTCAATCTTACAATCTGCTACTGTACATGAGGAACACCTGTGGGAAAGGTGAAGTCATTATGTCTCCAAGATCTGTGTGCAAATGAGTTTATATTTTTCTTCCCATTATACTCTATGGACATTCCCTTCTGTCATTCACCTTTTTATGGCATAAAAAAATAAATAATAATCCCACCTAATCTCAACATTAAACACGGCCAATGATTTTTAAAAGTAGGTTTGCAAAAAATAAATTTGATATGTCTAAAGACTCTCTGTCGCAAATAAACTTTCAATTTTACCATTATTCTCTATGGGCATTGCACTTAGTACCATTATTCTCTATGGGCATTCCATCTCCCTGTTAAAGTCTATGGGCATTCCATCATTCCTTTTAGTATGTCCCTAAGAATATGAATTTTGACTGACAGCAACAAGTTATGCTGATTGGATAGGCCCCCCTATAGAAAAAAAACTGAATCTATTGCAGCACAAGCAGCAGCAGCAGCAATCTGACAGTTAAACGTTCACTTAGTCTATACATTTCTCAATGTGTTTGGGCAGTCCTGCATGGTGCAGTGGTAAGCCACCTGCACTACGGTGCACAAGGTCATAGGATCAAATCCATTAGACCCACCATGGGGCTGCTACCTGTATAGCTTTTTTTTTTTTAGTTGTAAAAAAAACTTGAAGGTACCCTATTTTAGAATGTTTAAAAATACCCCTTATTTTTAAATAAAGAATTCTTTAACCACTTCCCACCCGGCCACTGTACATATAAGGCCGGGCGGGCACTCTCTGCTTCTGAGTCGACGTTCAGGAACGTCCCTCAGAAGGAGGGGGATCACACACGCACGTTCCTGATGCATTTGTGTCACCCAAACACGGCGCATCTCAGTTTAGCAGGAGGGCTCTGTGATAGGCCCTCCTGATCACATGACGGCCGTGTTCAATCACACCCATCATGTGATGTAAACACAGAGCCGGTTGCTAGGCGATAGGCTCTCCTCTCCTTGCACAGAAGTTGTCGGTGAGGTGAGGAGAGGAATTGCTGCAACCCAACTGGTGATCAGTGAGTATGAGCTGTTTTTTACAGCTTTTTACTCAATGATCACCAGCCTAGTGTCACACACAATGTAAAATACATATACTGTGACCCCTCTATCCGAAAATATACTGTCACCCCCCTATCCGAAAATATACTGTGACCTAGAGCTGGGCGATTTCGGGGGACGTACTAAAAGGAATGACAGAATGGAATGCCCATAGACTTTAACAGGGAGATGGAATTCCCATAGAGAATAATGGAACTAAGTGGAATTCCCATAGAGAATAATGGTAAAGAAAAAATATATATATATATATATATATCAATTAGTGACAGAGTCTTTAGACAAATCAAATTTTTTATTTTCTTTGCAAACCTACTTTTATATATCATTGGCCGTGTTTAATATTGAGATTAGGTGGGATTATTTTTTTTATTTTTTTATGCCATAAAAAGGAGAATGACAGAAGGGAATGTCCATAGAGTATAATGGGAAGAAAAATATAATCTCATTTGCACGCAGATCTTGGAGACATAGCAACTTCACCTTTCCCACAGGTGTTCCTCATGTACAGTAGCAGATTGTAAGATTGAGATTATTTGGGATTACAGCTGTTTTCTAAGGAATGACAGATAAATAATAGAAAGGAATGCCCAGAGAGTATAATGGGAAGCAAGATGTGACCTTGGTCATATCAGATCAATCTTTAGCAGACATACGCTCTATGTTTAGGGATGATGTCCGAACTTGACGTTAGGAGGGATTATTATTGTTTTCTATGAAATCACAAACATAGGACAAGATGGCATGCCCATAGAGTATATTGGGAAGCAAGATGTGACCTGGAGTCAGAACCATTGGTCATATCAGATCGATCTTTAGCAGACATGCTCTCAATGTTTGGTGGTGATGTTCAAAATTTAGATGAAGCAGGATTATTATTGTTTTCTATGGAATGACAAAGGTGAATTGAGATTATTTGGGATTACAGTTGTTTTCTATGGAATGGCAGCAGTGGCGGTTCGTTCATAGAGGGCGCTGGAGCGCCGCCCCCTCTGGCTCTCACCGCCACTGAGTCTAATAACATAGATTCATGCATTGCACGATTCTATGTTATTGTCCCGCTGCCGCCCACTATTCAGCTGGCCGGATGTTGAGCACCAGCCAGCTGAATAACGGCAGCTGGTTGGCTGTACGGAAGTGCCTATCAGAGCCACGTTATGTTAGAGAACGTCGGTGTCTTCTACGTCACCGCGTTCTCTGTCCGCTGGGATTTTGGCTGATGGTGTGTACACAGATCAGACCAAAAGCTCCCAGCAGACATGTCCGATGAAAACGGTCCGCGGACCGTTTTCATCGGACACGTCTGATCGTGTGTACAGGGCCTTATACCGCGTACACACGATTATTTTTCAGGTTGTAAAAAATGACGTTTTTCAGGCTCTAGAAAAACCTAAGTTTTTTTTAACCCGATCATTAAAACGGCCTTGCCTACACACGATCGTGAAAAAAAATACTCTAGCAAAGCGCGTGACGTACAACATGTACGAAGGCACTGTAAATGGGAAGTTCCATTCGGATGACGCCATCCTTTGGGCTGCTTTAGCTGATTTTGTGTTAGTAAAAGACGATTTGCGCTTTTCTGTCTGTTACAGCGTGATGAATGTGCTTACTCCATTACGAACGGTAGTTTTACCAGAACGAGCGCTCCCGTCTCATAACTTGCTTCTGAGCATGCGCGGATTTTTCACGTCGTTAAAGCCCACACACGACCATTTTTTACAACCTTAAAAACAACAACGTTAAACACGTCGTGAAAAAGTAGAGCATGTTGGAAAAAAAATTTGGATGTTTTTCAGAACCCGAAAAATGCTCTGAAGCCCACACACGATCGTTTTTAATGACATAAAAAAAAAACGTAATTTTTTAGAACCTGAAAAACTGTCGTGTGTACGCGGCATGAGAATTTGCTGACAACAGGACATACTTGACGTGATTGTAGCCGTATTAGTGCAATTGTGACAGAGAAAATTGAGTACTGTTCGTGAGGCCCCGTACACACACGACCGAGTTTCTCGGCAGAATTCAGCCAGAAACTCGATCGGAGCTGTATTCTGCTGAGAAACCCGGCCATGTGTACACTTTCGGCCGAGGAAACCGACGAGAATCTCGTCGTGCCAAATAGAGAACATGTTCTCTATTTCCCCGTTACTCAATGAGGAAATTTGGCTCGCCGAGATCCTCGGCAGCTTCACAAGAAACTCGACGAGCAAAACGATGTGTTTTGCTCGCCGAGTTTCTCGGCCGTGTGCCTCATACTTTTTTTATTTGCACTAACATACAATTTTTCAGGACAAGCTTTCGGGGTGTTTCCCCTTCTTCAAGGTCCAAGCAGGAGTATCAGCATGTCATTGATTTGTACAGATTTCCTGGCCATGGATGATCACACACTTGTAAATCCATGTGTAGAAATAAATTGATTCTTGGTGGTGTAAGTCTCTAATTGGCCACGTGAATGAGGCCTAAAAGTGATATTGTGAGGAGCAGGATTTTTAAACGTATATCTTATGTCTGTCTAGTTGCATAAAAAAAAAAATGGCATCTGTTGTTTTGAAGCCTCCTTCATCCTTAACCACTAGCCGACCAGCCACCGTCATTATACGGCGGCAGGTCGGCTCTCCTGGGCGAGAGCCCGTAGCTATACGTCCGCTCTTCGAGCGGCCACTAGGGGGCGCGTGCGCGCCGCCGGAGGCGCGCGCGCGCCCCCCGCTCGCCCCCGACTCCCGTGCGTGTGCCCGGCGGGCGCGATCGCCGCCGGGCACACGCGATCGCTCGTTACAGAGCGGGGACCGGGAGCTGTGTGTGTAAACACACAGCTCTCGGTCCTGTCAGCGGGGGAAATGCTGATTTTCTGTTCATACAATGTATGAACAGAAGATCAGTGTTTCCCCTAGTGAGGCCACCCCCCCCCCCCCACAGTAAGAACACACCCAGGCATACTTGACCCCTTCCCCGCCCCCTAGTGTTAACCCCTTCACTGCCAGTGACATTTTTATAGTAATCCAATGCATTTTTATAGCACTGATCGCTATAAAAATGCCAATGGTCCCAAAAATTTGTCAAAAGTGTCCGAAGTGTCCGCCATAATGTCGCAGTAACGAAAAAAAATCGCTGATCACCGCCATTACTAGTAAAAAAAATATATTAATAAAAATGCCATAAAAATACCCCCTATTTTGTAAACGCTATAACTTTTGCGCAAACCGATCAATAAACGCTTATTGCGATTTTTTTTACGAAAAATATGTAGAAGAATACGTATCGGCCTAAACTAAGGAAAAAAAAAAAATTTATATATTTTTGGGGGATATTTATTACAGCAAAATGTAAAAAATATTATTTTTTTTCAAAATTGTCGCTCTATTTTTGTTTATGGCGCAAAAAATAAAAACCGCAGAGGTGATCAAATACCACCAAAAGAAAGCTCTATTTGTGGGGAAAAAAGGACGCCAATTTTGTTTGGGAGCCACGTCGCACGACCGCGCAATTGTCAGTTAAAGCGTCGCAGTCCCGAATCGCAAAAAGTGCTCTGGTCTTTGACCAGCAATATGGTCCGGGGGTTAAGTAGTTAAAGCCCCACTCCAGGCTGCTATTAAATCTACCCACGGATTAGGGTACCCCCACTGGGTTTAATACTCATTTTGCTAAAGAAAATGTGCAAATACTCACCTTAGTACCCCCTCCCACAGACTTCCTATTCTCCTTGCAACTGGTCCTCTAAAGCTGCTTCATTTCATTGCCTGTCTGGTTTCAGCTTTCCAAAGTCACATACAATTCAGGACCAGCACCACCCACTTTAGGGACTTACAGTTGATCAACAAAAGTGTGCTACTTTTCTTTTAATTGTGGTCAAACAGTCAATTGCTAAAGCATGGAAGATGCCCAGAGTTGACCTAGCAGAAGTTAAAATGTACATGAACACGTTGCTTTTTAATAAAAAATAACTTTCTAACATCCTATACAACGCTCAATCGAGACTTCTTAAGATTTGGGAATCTTGACTTCCATATGTGCTCCCAACCCTGGATCCATCTAGCTACAAAGCTTTACAAATCTTTTGAAAATGTAGTCTTTAGCTAGCAAGCTTACTTACGGGTTTGCTCTGATTTATGGCCCCTCTGCGTTAAAATTTGATTTTGTTTTTGAATTTCTCAGTCTAGCCTCACAGATGTCCATTGTGTTTAAAGGCTCCTGCATCTTGGGCGATCTGAACTTCTGGGCAGAGGATCTAAGTGATCCCCCCCCCCACAATCCCTTATCCAAGAACTGTTGCTTTTGGGGTATAGGCAACATGTGACAGCGGCTACCCACACTGCTGGTCATGTGCTGGATTGGCTCCTGTTCAGTGGATTGTCGACAACCTGTGAGCTGCCTAGGGAGTTGACCTTGTCTGATCACAGGTTTATTTCCTTTAGCCTGGCCCTACCAGAAGGGAAACCTCCACATATCCCAGATCGCTTTGGCCCCAAGGTTTTCTCAAGAAATCTATCAAAAGTCTGTCCAGACAGATTTGTAAACCTTGTGGCTAAGGGTATTAATCAGACACTCTTTTTCAAGCTGGGCGACCCGGTAGAGAATCTGAGTACTTTTCAGGAGTCGGTTGAAGTGGGAGGATGTAGGATCGAATCCCCGTCCCCTGGACAAAAGCCTGCAATGGTTTACCGAGGAGCTTAGGCTCCTCAAAAAGCGGGTTCGGTCCAGGGAGAGACACTGGCGGAAGTTCTTTCTGGAAGCTGACAAAGAGCTGCATCTGGTGGCCTTCTATCTTCATAAGAGGGCTATTAGAGAGGCTAAAAAGACCTTCTTCCGGGAGCGAATCATGAGGGCAGCCAACAGCACGTTTGTCTCTAAGGTTAAGAATATTAGAGACAACATTCTCAGGCTGGAAACTGTGCAAGAGGACATCGGCCACACAGTGATGGCCCCTGGATTGCTCGGTTTCCAACTGGTTACGGTTATACAGGTGGTTGAGGTAATTGCCTCTTTAAAACCATCTTCCTCTACATTGGGTGTATGTCCTGCCGGGCTGGTTAAAAAATCTGCTGCCCCTTTGGCCCCCTTTATTGGGGAGATAATCAACTGCTGCTTAAGGACAGGTGTCGTCCCGGGCACTCTGAAGCGGGCCGTGGTCTTGGCCCTGCTGAAGAAACCGACCTTGGACCCGGACATATTGGGCAACTACAGGCTGATTTCCATCTTGCCTTTTGTAGCAAAGGTGATGGAGTGCCTGGTGGTTATCCAGCTACAGGCTACAGTCTACAGGTTAAAGAACAAAAAATACAGCGCACAAGGGTGAAGTGAATGTCACTTTATAGTCTAAAATATAATGTAGAAAAACAAATATGCATGAATAAATGAAGTAGCTGCAAATAGCACACAGGAAAATAGAACATTAAAAATCTAATAAAAATAGACTTTGATAAAGCGTCCTGGCACGCGAAACATGTCAGTCACGGCTCACCTTAATAATCTTTGATGCCCCCATATGTTTGCAGTAGCATACTGTAGCTGATGTGTTGTGCTGACACTCGGGAAATTCTTCTAGTGACGCTAGCGCCAGTACTCTTACTGCTCGTTTTTTGCCCACACTGATTGGCTCCTGGAGTCACCTGACGCTTGATGGATGGTGTCCGGACACCTCCTTCTCTCTTTCTGTGTGACTCAACAAGGCTTCCGTCTCCCTCTCCTCGCTTCTGTGTGACGCGGCCGCGTCACTGAACCGGCTTGGTGGTTCCCCTCCAGGACTTCCCCCGCCGCTCGAGATCTCTGTTCGCGAGGAAGTACTCCTTTTCCATCAGCCCCTGAGCTAGTGTGGTCAAAACGGCGGTATCCTCTCTGCATGGAAACAGCGCCAACATCTGCTCCCAGCGTGGTTGTCATCTCCCCACTGACGGATTCCATCTCCCTGCATAGAGACGTACAAGCGGCTGCTTTTGTTGAGGTATCGTATCACCTCTGCATACTAGTGTATGCACACCATTTGGATACATTTTTTAACATCTCCCCCGAAGTGTATGTGTTTTCACTCTACCATCTCCACATGAACTTCTGCCTATGTATTGTGGACTATTTTTATTAGATTTTTAATGTTCTATTTTCCTGTGTGCTATTTGCAGCTACTTCATTTATTCATGCATATTTGTTTTTCTACATTATATTTTAGACTATAAAGTGACATTCACTTCACCCTTGTGCGTTGTATTTTTTGTTCTTTTGCTTTTTGCCCATGTCTCCTTAGTGGTTGACAGCCGCACGGGGGTGTGTTTTTGTGAAACTTTTTAATCACACAGAACACTGTGGTTTACCGTTTCTATGGTGTAGCGCTTTAAGTGGGAGTTTCTTTGTACAGTCTACAGGTTATCCAGCTACAGGCTTACCTTAAGTCTTTCCATCTTTTGGATGAATTCCAGTCCGGATTTTGACCTGGACATGGAACAGAGACGAGCCTCATCTGTGTTTATGATGATGTCCTTCACAGCTTGGACAGGGGTGACTCAGTAGCTCTGGTTCTCTTGGATCTGTCGGGCGCGTTTGATAGCATAAATCATGGAATCCTACTGGAGCGGATAAGATCTGTTTTGGGTATGAGCGGGTCAGCTTTGGCATGGGTGGCCTCTTTTTTAGAGGGTAGAGTTTAAGGAGTCAAGACTTTTACTTTAAGTACACCGCCCTGGACTGCGGAGTGCGACAGGGCTCTGCCTTGTCACCCCTGTAGTTTAATATCTATATGAGGCCCCTTGCCGACCTGCTAAAGTCCCATGTCATCCAGTGCCATGTTTATGCGGATGACACCCAGGTCTACCTGAAGATTCCTAGGAACCAGACGGCTGATGCCACCCTTACCAGCTGTTTGGAGGCCATCAACACATGGATGTCTGCCAACTTCCTGAAACATGATGGGGGAAAAACTGAAGTGATCATCTTCAGTGATCTGACCACCCCCCCAGATATCCCACCTTGGCCTCCCTCATTTGGTCCTACTCTGGAGGTGGCCCCCCAGGTCCGTGATCTGGGATTCGTCCTAGATTCAGGTTTAACCCTGGCTCCTCAGGTAAAAAAGGTCATCAGTGCATTTCACTGGCAGCTAAAACTCCTGAGGGGGCTGTTTAAATATCTGGATATCTGTGCCACTATAGGTAGCTGCCTAGACTACTGCAACTCTCTTTATCTGGGATTGCCAAAGATGTTAGTGCAGAAGCTTCAACTTATTCAACATGCTGCGGCAAGGTTACTCATGGATGTCCCGTTAAGGGATCATATCACTCCTGTCCTCTGCGCCTTGCATTTGCTGCCAATCAACTATCGCACCTTATTTAAGGCAGGATGTATCATGTTTAAGATTATAAGAGGCTTGGCCCCTAGCAATCTCTGTTCTTGTTTTCATAAACGAGCTCCTGTCAGATTACTCAGATCTACCGGCAGAGATCTCCTTTACATCTCGATGCCCGGGAAGATCCGGCATGGTGGTCGGGCCTTCTCCTACCAGGGTGCCGTATTAGAAAAATAGCCTCCCTGTCAAGCTCCAGGAGGCCCCTACTATCCCGGTCTTCCATGGGTAACTGAAGACTTGGCTTTTTTTTTTTCCAAAATATTTTATTGGTTTTACAGGAGAATCTTATAACAAAGACAAAAGAACTAGGGTACAATGCCTAGTCCACAAAAAATTGTACATAGTCCGGTGGTGTACAGCGTTAACATACAGGTAAAGATATTTCACGGACTTGTTTGATTGTTGGAATAATTTAGGACTATAAGACAGACCTCCAGGGAGAGGCAAAGATAAAGATAAAGGTAAGTAAAGGCTAAAGAAAGAAGTAGAGAGAGGGAGGAGAACAAGCAGAGATCTTTATACATTCTAGATACACCGTAGTGAGAATCATAGCTTTAACACCTTGAAGCACCATATATGAAATTGGCTCATTAGTAAGAGAGAAATAGAGGGCGATGGGGGGAGGGGAGAAAAATGTCATTATGATATCACAGTACCTCGGCTGAGGGGCGTTCACGTAGGTTGAGGGGTCGTAAAAGCAAAGGAACCTGAGGATAAGGCATTCTTTTCTGGTATAGATAGGCAATGCATGATGAAAGCTGACCACTTTAGTTCAAACTGAAGTTTGGAACGGTTGGGGGAGGAGAGAGTATCCATATTTTCTCTGAGTAGTAAGATTTTTAGCTCTTTTATCGTGGCTAGTATAGAGGGAGGGGTTGGAGTGATCCAGTGTTGGAGAATCGTCCTGCGAGCCGTGAGCAGGGCTAGAAGTATCCATTGCCGCGTGTGTCTGGGCAGGCGGTGGTATACGGAAGAGTGTGGTTCCGTGTGGGGGGGGCAACCAAAAAGTAGGAGTGTCGGGTCCATCACGGGGCAATACTGAGTCACTCTGGATACTAGGCGGATAACCGACGTCCAGAATAACGCTATTGTTGGACAGTTCCAGAGTCTATGTAGAAGCGTTGGTTTGATAGTTAGGCACCAGGGACAGGCCGGGCCTATGTCAGGTGCTTTTGCTGCAGAAAAAGGGTAGTACGCCCTATGGATGATCTTAAATTGGGTCTCTCTCCAAGACTCATTTTGAATGATAGACCTGGTAAGATTGTATCCTTTTATAATGTCCTCCACTTCCACGATACCTGGCAGGTCTTTGGCCCATGACGACACAGAGGTTTTTTGTAGGGGTACCGAAAGTTTCCCAAGCAGTGGAGTGTATATGTCCGAAATTGAGTAGGTGTCATTTTTAATAAGGGTATCGATGAATGATGTTCGGAGGCGAACAGCTTTATTCGGGCATATTTTGTTTATGAAGGCTACATATTGCATGTAAGGGAAGTAATGGCTTTGGGGAAGGCGGAATTCCAGTGACAGCTGGGAAAATGGTTTGATAGTGCCTGAGGGATCCTGGAAAAGGGAGTGAATCTTCTCTAAACCTTTGTCCCTCCATTTAGAGAAGGGCTCGTACTGGAGACTGGGTGTAAACATAGGATTCCCATAAATCGGGAGGTGCTTAGAGAATAGTGGGGGTAGCCCCAGTTTTTTTTCTGACTTCTCGCCAGGCCACTAGGGTGTCTCTGAAGAGCAGGTTGTGTTTGATTGACACTGGTAATTTCTGAAATGGGCTATGAAGTATAGCCGCTAGACTAGAAGGCCTGACCAGTGATGACTCAAGATTAAAGTTAGAATATTTAGAGGAACCCAGTATCCAGTCCAGCCCGACCCTCATGAGGCAGGCCAAATTATATAGCCGTATATTGGGGAGGCCCACTCCACCCTCACCCTTCGGGAGAAACATTTTGGTCAGAGCTATTCTCGGCTTGGTCCTCTTCCAGATAAATTTGGTTATGGCTTTGTTTAGTATTTGGATATCTTTATGTTTCAGTAGTAGGGGCAATGTCTGTAGGGGATATAATAGACGGGCAAAACTGACCATTTTAAATAATGCGCATCTCCCGAAGAGAGAGAGAGGAAGATCCGTCCAAGTTTCAAGTTCACCCACTAACCTATCAATCAAAGGAGGATAATTCAGAGTATATAGAGAAGACGGTGTTTTGCCAATTCGCAAGCCTAGGTATGTTATATATGTCTTCGCTATTCTTAAAGAAGAGGGGGGGTGGACGTGGCGTTGGGGGGTAATACCTAAGGGGAGAATCTCGCTCTTTGAAAAGTTAATTTTAAGTCCCGAGCACTTACGGAAGTTCTCAAAAATATCTTGTATGGCTGGTATGTCCGTGTGGGGAGAAGATGTAAATATTAGTATGTCATCTGCAAAGAGAGCAACTCTTAGTTCCTCCTGCCCTATGTGAAGACCATGCAACCGGGGGGATAGCGAAAGGAGGCGAGATAGGGGTTCTATAGCGAGATTGAAGAGCAGAGGGGAAAGAGGGCACCCCTGTCTCGTTCCTCTGTGTAGACGGAAGGGTGGGGACTGTAAGCCTGCTGCAGTGACCGTGGCGGAGGGGGCTGAATATATGTTTTGGATGAAGGAGTAGAACGATCCCTTCAGACCCAAACGTTGCATAACCAGAGAAAGCCACTCGAAACTAACGTTATCGAATGCTTTCTCCGCGTCAAGGGTAACTATTGCCGTATCTTCAGAGGGGTGTGTCTGTGCGTATTCGAGGGCCATCAGTACTTTGCGGATGTTGGCCGCGGCGGATCTGCCTTTTGTAAATCCTGATTGGGCGTTGTGTATAAGTGATGGCATAATATCTCCCAGTCTGGTGGCTATAATCTTAGATAGTATCTTGGAATCTATATTTAGTAGTGATATGGGGCGAAAGGATCCTGGGTCCAGTGGGTCTTTCCCCTTCTTTGCAATAAGTTTGATATTGGCCAGATGGCCCGTAGGAAGATATGGACCCCCTGCCCAAATGTGATTGAAAACCGTGTGGAGAGTGGGTAAAAGGTCTGGGTTTAGGAGTTTGTAAAATTCGGGTGTGTACCCATCTGGTCCAGGCGCTTTTCCATTGGAGAGACCGCCCAGTGCCCGTTTAATTTCTGCTAGGGATATGGGCGCATTTAGTTGTTCTAGCTGTTCGGGGTCTATCACGGGAAGTTTGGTGGTTTTTAACAGGGTTTCGGCCAGATCCCTATTCACCGGTTCTGCGCTATATAATGTGCTATAAAAGCTTTCCAATGTCTTATTGACGTCTTTGGGTGTTGTGGATAAAGAGCCGTCGGGGTTCCTAAGCTTGTCAATGTGTGTCGGCGTATAGGGGCCCCTCGTGAGTCTGGCTAGAAGTTTGCCTGCTTTGTTCCCAAATTTGTGGAAGAGTAATTGTGTTGCTGATTGTTTTATCTTTTCCACTCTTTCCGCCCAACTATCAAATTTTTCTTTGGCTGATACCCATTCCTTAAAATTGCTGTCTGTGCGGTTGTCATTTAGGTTTTGCTGTGCCATGCGCAGTTGGTTATTTGCTGCCACGAATTGCCTTTGTGCGTTCTTTTTGTATCCCGCTGCGTATGAGATAATCCTACCTCTCAGGTAAGCTTTACCCGCTTCCCAGAATAGGTTAGGGTTGTCTGTGTGTTGGGCATTGTCTCGTGAGTATTCCCCCCAAGCCGCGGTCAGCATAGCTTTAAGACCATCATCATGGGCTAGAAAAGCTGGGAATCTCCATTGAGGGGGAGAAGTAGTTGGCCTATGATAGTTGAGTGAAATCGCGATAGGGGAGTGGTCAGAGATCACCAAATCATGTATGATCGTGTCGTGTATGCGCGGTAAGAGAGCGTGTGTGCACAAAAAGTAATCAATTCTTGCGAACGTCTTGTGGACCGGTGAGTAAAAAGTGAAGCCCGTGTCTATGGGATGTTGCAACCTCCACGTATCAATAAGGTTCGTAGCCTGTGTCATGTGCCAAAGTGGGGTGGGTCGGGAGGAATGGGTTGGTCGAGATTGTAGTCTAGGTCCGGACCTGTCCTCCTGGTCATTGAGCGTTGAATTGAAATCACCCCCCACAAGATGGGGGGTGGGGTCATGTAGTTGTAGTAGTGGCGTCAGTCGTGAGAAGTATTCCTGATCAGGAGAGTTGGGGGCGTAGATGTTGGAGATCTTAATGTCTCCTGAGGGGAGTCTAAGATGTATAGTTATATGCCTCCCTTCTGTGTCACTGGTGGTGGAGATTAGATCATAGACCAGGTTTTTATGGATCAAAATGAGTGTGCCTGCCTTACGGTTGATCGAAGTCGATCCCACCACTTTCCCTACCCACAGTTTTTTCATTCGAAAAAAATCCTTATCCTCTAGGTGTGTTTCCTGTAGTAAAGCTACATCTGCCTTTAGACGTTTGAGGTGCCTGAGTATTTTCATTCGCTTTGTCGGTGCTCTTAACCCTTTGACATTCCAGGAAATTACTTGTAGTTGGGTCATGGTGAGTGTGGTGTGGGGGTAAAGATGTAGATATTTATAGTGTTCTTACCCTGATTCCTGGAGGTGTTTTCAGGTGTGGATGGTAATAGGAAGCTTTCGAGCTCGCATTTGCATTGGCAAAACCGTCTTCTCATGGGGAATAGAAAGGTGTCAAGAGAGACGGAAAGGAAAAAAGAAGAGAGAGAAATTAACATCATCACAACCATACAATAAACAACTGACTTCGCTTTTTTCCGTATGTACTCTCCCCACCGGACGTACCGCTACACCGCCAGTAGGGGGGGTTAAATGTACTGGCATAGCCGTATTCATGTGGAAAACCTCGCAGACGCCTATGTACTAGTCTCGGACTGGTTTTCCATTAATTGTGACTGCGGGTTATCTTGTGATGAGAGTACATCCCTACTGAATGCTATACAAACCTGACACTTCGGCATCAGCCGTAATTATAATACTAGCCCTGCCTTTAAACTATGAGGTGGGCAGGTTCGTCTGAACAAGTGCCCTCGGCTAAATAGGCAATATTGCATAAAAACAGAGGAAAATAAAATAACGTAAAACTGTAACAAATTAAATGATCTAATGGTCGCAATGCCAGAACAGACTGCAGGTAATCTGACGGTTTTGGAGCATGACGCTTAGGGCGATTACCCCAGGATGAGTATCTGGGTGGTAGTACGCGCCGCAATGGGCCTGAAGTACTGGCATGAAAATAACCCCTTAAGGAAGTGGGGACATAAAGAGAGCCAATAAAGGATCAATACAGGCGATCTGTTGGTATCCCAGAAGGAGTGGGGGAAAATCATCCGGAGCCTTGATGTTCAGATGTCTGCGTTTGCTTCAGGCGTTTTGGTGGTTCCTTACGCGGGCTTCTCTGATCTCTTGGGCCTTGTTTCACTCGATCTGCGTATGTGCTTGATGGCTCTTGTACAATGGACAACGATTGCAGGAATGCTCTGGCCTTCTCAATCGATTGAATTGTGAGCTGTTTTCCATCCGGAGCTTGTAAGCGTAGCACCGCTGGGTAGGCCAACGTGAAGCGGAGACCTCTTTTATACAAATCTGCACAGATAGGCTGAAAGTCCTTCCTTTTGCGCGATACCTCAGCCGAGTAATCAGCAAATAGTAGAATTTTGTGACCCTCAAACTCCAGCAACCTGGATTTGCGAAAGGCCTGTAGCATCTCCGTTCGGTCAGCATAGTTTAGGTACTTGGCAATAACGGGTCTGTGGCGGGCCTGGTCTTCCGATTGCGCGCCAATGCGATGCGCTCTTTCCACCACGCATCTGTGGTTGAGGCCTAAAATCTGCGGCAAGGCCTCTGAACAAATGTCCATCAGGGAGCCCTGCTTGTGTGACTCAGGGAGGCCTATTATACGTAGATTATTTCTCCTGGAGCGATTCTCGAGGTCTTCCATGCGTTCGTGTAGGATTTGTTGGTCCTGGGTGAATCGCTCCAGGGCCGTCTCCATGCTGTGGTGATCTTCCTCTACCGAAGACACCCGGTGCTCTATTGTGTCCAGCCTCGTGGAATGCTCTCCCAGCTCTTTCCTGAGCTGTTGTATGCCCTCCGCTACCGCCCTGTCCACCGCCGCTGTGATGGTGGGTGAGAGCAGCGCTGCCACTGCCTTTGCAATCCGTTCATGGGTGCTTGCGTGGTCAGGCATAGCGGGGAGTGAGGTGTCCATACCTTCTGGTTGTGGTCCGCTGCCTAGCTGCGGGCTGAAGGAGCCAGGCTGAGGGCCTCCGTGCGTCGAGGTATTGCCGCGTGTGATCTCTGCAGCGGCCATGTTGCCCGGATTCGAGGCCTCCACTATCGGTTCCGTGGCGCCCGGTCCTCTGGCCGCTCGGGCTTGCGTGAGGTATCTCTCCATCCGCCGGGGTTCCCGCGGGATGTGGGGATGTATTGTTCTGTGGTCCGGGGCTATGCCGGGGCTTTGTAAGCAGAATTCTCTGGCGGTGAGTGCGGAGCCTCCGGAGCTAGCGTCTCCTACATACGGCGCCGGAACCGGAAGTCAGACTTGGCTTTTAACGCAAGCCTTTCCTGTGTAGCCTCTCTCTTCCACCCTTTCTGCTGCTCTGTGCTGTTTTTGGTTCCTGGGTCCTCTTTTCATAGGAACTCTGCTATGCGCATTGGGACCCTTTGGGGTAAGACCGTGCTATATTAAGATACCTCTCAACTCAACTCAACTCAACTCAACTTATGAGCACCAGTTTTTAATGCTAAGTTTTGAACCCCAGGGGGAATTGCCCCCTGTTCCTTCTTACCCCCTCCTATCCCTGTCCCCTGTTTTCAACTATCTTCCCCTTGTTCCTCCCACGTTACCCTTTCCTTCTTTTCTTTCACCCTTAGTGTTTATCTTCATCATAAAGTCTATATTTCTTTCCAGCCTCAGAGGAGGGCATCCTAGTGTGGAAAACTTGATCATCCATTTTTGGACTTCTGATGTGTCATGGACTGCCCTCTTTGCTTGGCTCTACCGCCAACTATTGATGAATCACCGTAGCCTCTGTGTAGTCTTGTCATCCTCTTTCAAAAAAAAGAAAAAAACTAATAAAAATATTGCAATGGGGAAAGAAATCCTGCAAAGTCTTGGAATGTTGCTTTGTGATGCCTATTTTTTTATGTGAAATGACAATATTATCACTTAAAGAATAAAAAAATATAATAATGGCAATTGTTTCCGATACACCATGCTTTAAGAAACAAAATCACTCATATAGGGTCTACTTTACAGTAAATAGGGTCTGACACAGTACAGTGGGCTGGAAATGAATAGATTTTTTACATGAAACCAGGAACCATATTACCCGTAGACCTTGTACATGAAATAACCTTTATAATAATTATTTTGCTCTATTGGTCTCTAAACATCTAGAATTTGGAGCCTCAGCACCACCTACATAAAGTTTGATTTACCTTGTTTGAGGCTCAGTAATGTAGCATGAGAATGAATTACTATCAAGAATGCCTCACTAGGTAAAAGTTTAGCACCAAGAAAAGTTTCAAAGTAGTAAACATATGATAATGAGCATTCCCATCTAAGGGCTACAACTTTTCCATTTAGCTGCTTTTAGCATATCATCACCATTTGGGAAAGGATACAAATCTCCCTAAACTTATCCTATTACCTAGTGAGGGAAAAGAAATAGCTTTTTATGTAAAATGTTTGGCATCACTGAGCTCAGAAGGAACATCAATTGTTCTCCATTTGCAAAGAGCAATTTGGCCGGGCGGTATATGTTTTGCATGATATTTAAGTGCATACTATTGTTCCTTAGTGTTACACTGCTAAAAAGAATTGACAATTGGTGCTAAACCTGCTTGCTGTTTTTTTTTTTTTTTTTTGCAAGAGTTTAACCTCTGGTGGCCCTATAAAATTGCATTATAGATAATGGCACTCTTCTGGCGAACACGATCCTGTAAGTCAGGACACTGAAGAGTCAGGCCCCGTACACACGACAGAGAAACTCGACGTGCCAAGCACGTCGAGTTCCTCGTCGAGTTCTGGGATGAAGCCGCCGAGGAGCTCGGCGGGCCGCCTTCTCCCATAGAACAACGAGAAAATAGAGAACATGTTCTCTATTTTCTCGTCGAGCTCCTCGGCGGCTCCATCGAGCCAAAACTGTACAGACGACAGAGTTTCTCGGCAGAATCCGGGTTTTGACCGAGTTTCTCGTGAATTCTGCCGAGAAACTCTGTCGTGTGTACGGGGCCTAACAGCAAACATATATTTTTTTCTATCTCAATCTCAGGCCCCTTACACACGACCGAGTTTCTCGGCAGAATTCAGCAAGAAACTCGATGGGAGACGTATTCTGCCGAGAAAACCGGTCGTGTGTACACTTTTCGCCGAGGAACCCAACGAGGATCTCGTCGGGCCAAATAGATAACATGTTCTCTATTTCCTCGTTGGGCAATGGGAAAATTTGGCTCGCCGAGATCCTCGGCAGCTTCACAAGGAACTCGACGAGCAAAACGATGTGTTTTGCCCGTCGAGTTTCTCGGACGTGTGTACGGGGCCTCAGTGTCTATCACAAAAATGTTTTTAAAATATATACAGAATACTGTTAAACCAAATTCCTGCCAAAATGTTTTTTAATTTGTTTTGTGGAATTGATGGAATATCTTTCTGATGGGGACAGAAATAGCAACAAAAGTACTTTCACCACTTTAAGACCAGGCCTTTTTCTGACATTTGTTGTGTACAAGTAAATATCTGTATTTTTTGCTAGAAAATTACTTAGAACCCCCAAACATTATATATTTTCTTTTTTTGCAGAGCCCCCAGAAAATAAAATGGCGGTCATTTCAATATTTAATGTCACACTGTATTTGCGCATCGGTCAATTTAAATGAAAACAAAAACATTTTAATGAATTAAAAAAAAAACACTTAAGCCCAATGTTTTTGTATAATTTCCCGATTGTTGGTGGCCGCATTTTTTACAAGTCTTTTTTTAATTGTGACAATTGTGAAATATGCCTGGACAATGTGCATCAGCACAGAAGCTTATTGGTACATTTGGAAGAGCATGTGACAATCACTCATAGGCAGTAGATTGTAGGAGATTGAGCCACAGCGTTGTCATCCCATGACTGACACCAAGTGCCCAAAAAAGGACCTTTAAATCAATATTGGAAGCTATTAGCCATTAGAATAAAATAGGCTTTATAAGTGATGTTATCATGTTAACCACTTCAGCCCCGGAAGATTTTACCCCCTTCCTGACCAGAGCACTTTTTACAATTTGGCATTGAGACGCTTTAACCGACAATTGCGCGGTCGTTCGACACTGTACCCAAACAAAATATTTGGTCACCTCTTCAGTTTTAATTTTTTGAGCTATAAATAAAAAATAAAGCGACAATTTAAAAAAAAAATTGAAAACATATTTACTTTTTGCTATAATAAATACCCCCAATATGTTTAAAAAAAAAAAAAAAAAATCTTCATCAGCCAATATATATTCTTTTACATGTTTTTGTTAAAAAAAAAATCACAATAAGCGTATATTGATAAGCATATATTTGCGCAAAAGTTATAGCGTCTGCAAACTATGGGAAAGATTTATGGCATTTTTATTATTTATTTTTTTTACTAGAAATGGCGGTGATCTGCGACTTTTAGCGGTATTGCAACGGACAGTTAAGAGACTTTTGACACTTTTTTGGGACCATTGGCATTTATACAGCGATCAGTGCTATAAAAATGTACTGACTACTGTGTAAATGTCACTGGCAGGGAAGGGGTTAACACTAGGGGGCGGTCAAGGGGTTAATTGTGTGTTCTAACTGTGTGGGTATAGGATTGACTAGGAGAGGAGGCATATCATTTTTCCTACTTAGTAGGAACAAACAGGGCCTGTGCAAGGATTTTTGCCAACTCAGGCTTAGGTGCTTTTTGCCCCCCCCCCCCCCCCCGGCACGCACAAGCGCACACACACAACATACATTATATATGTATATATATCAGACCCCCCTCCACTAACTACAGACCCCCCTCCCACAGTATGGATCCCCTCACTAAGAACAGACCACCCTCCGTCAGTATAGACCCCACACTAAGTACAGACCACCCTCCGTTAGTATAGACCCCACACTAAGTACAGACCACCCTCTGTTAGTATAGACCCCACACTAAGTACAGACCACCCTCGGTTAGTATAGACCCCCTCCCTCAGTACAGACACCCCATCAGTGTAGAATCTCCCCTCTTAGTGCAGACACCCCACCTTAAGTGCAGACCCCCCCATCTGTATAGATTTCCCCCCCTTTAGTGCAGACCCCCCACTAGTATAGAATGCCCCTTAGTGCAGACCCCCACAGTATAGACACCCCCCATAGTGCAGACTCCCCCATCAATATAGACACCCTCATCAGTATAGACATCCCCCTTAGTACAGACCCCCGCAGTATAGACACCCCCCTTAGTTCAGACCCACCATCAGCATAGGCACCCCTCTCCTCTCCCATAGCGCCCCCCCTACATGTCCATCTACTTATAATAGAGTAATAAAGTGTACAGTACAGACCTCAGAACAGCGCCGCAGCAGACGTATACACACATCGGTGTGTGTCCCTCGGCTCCTCCTCCTCATTGTATGTAAAGAGCGAGGAGGAGGCGCCGGCGGCTTCAGTCCGCTTCACTGAAACAAAGCGAGGACAGATCAACAGGGCGGTGATAGCGGTGCCGCTATCCACGGGTGTCACCCCTCTGGCGTGTGTCACCCGGGTGAAGTCCGCACTCCCTGCACCCACCTAGCAATGCCTGTGTCGGGATGGCGACTGTCCAGGTCAATTTTCCACCCTGGGCGGCGCTGACACCGTAAGGCAAGTCCCCATGTTGCCTAGCGCCGGCCCTGGGAACAAACGATTTGGCTCCTCTCCTCTGACAGCACAGGCGTGTCCAGCGGTGATCGTGCCCGCCGGCAATCATGCCCACCGGCCATGCGCATTGAGTCCACTGCAGTGCAGCGGGCACGCCCTCTGGTGGCTGAAAACCGGTAAGATGTACCTGTACAGGATTTCGCCCAGGAGAGCCATTGTGCCACATTATATCTGTGTGACATGGTCCAGAACCGATTAAAGTTAGGGTCAGTGTTTTAGTGAACTTTAAATAGTTAATTTGGACTAACAGATGCAGCAGCTGTGGGCACTGTTTAAACTGTATGTAGCCTCAGCTACATAGAGTGTGCAGCCCTGTGCTCCTGCAGTTCCCGTCTTGCTCCCAGAGTAAAGTTGAGCACTTCTCAGCCGCTGCATTTGTTAGTAGGGTTGTCCCGATATCGATACTAGCATCGGTATCAGGACTGATACCGAGCATATGCGAGCATTGTCTCTGTACTCGCGCAAATGCTCCCGATGCCAGATCCGATACCTGGGATTGGAGAGAGAGGCGGCGTGGAACAGGAAGTCAGCGGGCGGAGTCAGCAGGCAGAGTCAGCGGTCGGAGCGGACAGTGAGTCCTCAAGCAGGTAAGCTGGCAGGGGTGCAGGGGGCAACCGCATCATCAATCGGTGACCGGAGCCGTCACATTCGGTAACTGAAGTGAGCCTCTGTGTTGCCGTTGTACAGTCAATGCTTGAACATACCGAGTCCTGATGCTCATCTTGGTACACCCTGCACCCGGACACATTAAGCCAGCAGCGGACATCTTGTTACACCTAGCCCATATAGTTTGGGCTAGGTGTAACAAGATGTCCGCTGATGCTTTTATGTGGCCGAGTGCAGGGTGTAGCAAGATGGGCATCGCAGGCAGCATAGAAAAATAGTTTAGGTTCCTTTTTCCTCTTTTGTCAGTTATTTCAGTGCCTGCCCATAAATGCCAGTTATCTGTCAGTGCCCATCCATCAGTACCAGCTATCCGTCAGGCCCATCCAGCAGTGTCACTGCCAGCCATCTATCAGTGCGTGCCATCTATCAGTGCGTGCCATCTGTCAGTGCGTTCCACCTATCAGTGCCTTCTTTCAGTGCGTGCCACCTGTCAGTGCCTTCTTTCAGTGCGTGCCACCTGTCAGTGCCATCTTTCAGTGCGTGCCACCTGCCAGTGCCATCGTTCAGTGCGTGCCACCTATCAGTGCCATCTTTCAGTGCCTGCCATCTATCAGTGCTGCATAATCAGTGCCACCTATCAGTGTCCATCCATCAGTGCCACTGCCAGCCATCAGTCTTAGCCCATCAGCCAGTGCCATCTATCAGTGCGTCACATGACATACAAAAAAAAGTATCGGTATCGGTAAGTATCGGTACTGTACTCAGTCTTAAAAAAGTGGTATCGGGACAACCCTATCTGTTAGGGAAGTAAACAAACAAAACAAACAAACTATTTAATGTTCACTGAAACCTGGAGTTCTACTGTAGCACTTACCCCTGAAGAAGTATTGGGTCCCCTGCTCCTTTTACCACAACTCTGCAAACAGCACCAGGCACTCTAAAACACCTAGTAGGTGGGAAATGTTTATTGCACGTGCATATGCAGTATCTTGACAGCAAAAGAGATATGAAACAACAAAAATAATAGACCTAACAGTTAAACAATAGCAAGGAATATATTGTATATAGGTGAACAGGAGAAGGAAATATACTGTAAACAAGTAATGGGTGTAGAGAGCATCTTTTTCTAAACCCTATACTAGGGTAATCCTAGCTATGAAGAATTACACCATTAATAGTTTAGCAGTCAATAATATACTGCTTTCTGCTGGCCAGCTCATCGGGGCCCATGTCGGAGCACTTAGGATAATGTCCCTTTAAGCACTGATGATTAAACTCACTCTGGTCACTAACTCTGGTCCCTTAAGCATTGATAACGTCACTGGCTCTGTGATACTCGCAGGCAACACTGTCCCTCTTTTGTCAAAAACACACTTCTTGCGTTAGCAGATGGTTGGACTCTGTATACTGAGTGAAACACAGCTGATCTGTGTTCGCAACATCCTTCCCCCTTGATCAGGCAAAGGAATCCACCAACATTTATAATAAATGGGGTCTTTTATTTATTATCCCTTTATTTATTTATTTTGGATTATAAATTTTATTGGTTAGAGCACGCCAGGCAGTTAACCTTCAGCCGATGTTTGCTTGACTAAGGGGAGAAAGAGCCTTAAAAGGAAACAATTTAATAAAAAAGGAAATTTATAAAAAAAAAAAAAAAAATCTGTAAATAGCTATTAAAATACTTTAAAAAGTAGTAATGGCCGGTGGGAAAATGGTAGGATATGTACTAATGTTTGTCTCACAGTACTATCAATAGTCAGGCTTCTGCCCCTTCTTTCTTGTTTCAGAGACCGTTGGCCTCTCATTTCTTGATCAAAACAATTATACAGGATTCTCCCATTTAGCTCCCTGTTCATTCCCCTGTGATTCCATGAAATGTGAATTTGGCTCTTCCGGTGCTTCAGAAATTGCCATTTTAACCCCATTAGAGACATTTCTTTCTGTCTGCTATCACTTAGAAAGTGTTTCAGCTGGTGGCCTTATCTTACAAGGAACTATTTTTTTTATTTTTTGCATAGGGACAAGGTGGTTGAGGCCTAGGATTTTATTATTGCCTAAGAATAGTGCCCAGTTTGCATTGCTTCATTGCCAGGGTTGGAATGGCCTTAGAAAAAAAAAATGGATTAAAAAAAAAAAAAAAGTAAATATGTAAATAATCGGGATAGAGGGTGGGAAACAGTATGAAAAATCTTTAAATATGTAAATAATAAAATGTGTAAAAAAATTGGGTATAGCCCCCAGACTGCCTCTATCATACATTTGACCATTGAAGGAAAATTTGAAGAAGGGCTAACAGCCTATGATTGAAGGATTAAATGCTTAACTTTTAGCTGCTACCTGCTCTTTCCCCTTGCCATATTACTCCCCCCTCCCTTCTATTTGCTGCTGAATATTGAAAAGGCAGGTAGCCTATGGTCGTAGGTTTTTCCCTGCAGCTATGTCTCCAGTTCCCTAAATATAAAGAAATAAACAAAGAATATCATTACAATTTCCCTCTCCTCACCACCACTACCCATCCCTCCTCCTAATATTATGAAGTAGTCAGCAAAGATGTTTTTCAGAAGCTACCTGTCAGGCCCGTGGCCTGGACACTGTGGTTTAAAAAAAATCCTTTCAGGGATCAGATGATCAGAGGCTTGTTGGTCATCAGAATGGATCTTTCCACCATCAGTAAATGCTCCAAAGTGGTTGTTACGTAGAACCTTCTCAAACTGATGCATTTTTTCTCCCTTGGGCAGTGCATAACAAACAGTGTGCCCAAAATAAAAAAGACCCTAGCAAAATAAAAAAAAGTGCATCTCCTCAAAAAACATGAACCGTGATTTGGGGTTCACCCTACCAATAAGATTTCTCCCATCCATTTGCTGCTGCCTGCCCTTGCCCTTTCGTTGTGGAAGGGTTGGCCTCAAATGGCAATAGTTTTTCCCTCTGCAGCTTTACCAACAGTGACCTGATTATAATAACCAATTGCCGACCTGGCACAGTACATATACTGCGGAGGGACAGCATGTACAGGCACAATGATGTACATGTACATCATTGTGCCTGCTCCGGTTTAGAAGTGTTTATCCCAGTACTCGCCTGGCGACCACATGATCACAATGTCAGCAAAGCCATTATTAATGAATTTATTAATAATGTGCTTTCTATGCTGTAATTGGCCCAGAGCTATCTCATAATACCTGGGTCAATCACAGCACCCTGTACCATGTGATTAGCTGTAGCCAATCACAGATCACTTCTGATCACAGCTGTCATGAATTGAACCCATTCATGACAGTTGAAAAATTTGCTGCTACAGTGATATTCATTGTAACAGCAAACAAAGTAACAAAAAAAAATCCCTGATCACCTCCCTCAAAGTAACACAGTGTTACACTACTCTGTTAAAAGTATGTAAAAAAAAATAGATTTTTTTTTTAAATAATAGAATTTTATTTTGCTTTTAACATACTGTCACCAGTCAGTATCCCTGTTCACCAACACAAGGTGGTGGCCTCAAGAAAGACAGTCCACCAGAATTGATACATTTTCAAGCATGTATACCATAGGTTGTAGATGCTATAACTTTCACACAAACCAATAAATATTCACTTATTAGGGTTTGTTTTTATCAAAGACATGTAGCAGAATACATTTTTTTGGGGGGAGGGGGGTATGTTTTTATAACATAAAGTGGAAAGTATCTGTTTTTTTTTTTTTTTTAATTTTCGGTCTTTTTTCATTTAAATCACCAAAAATAAAAAAAAACAGTGGTAATCAAATACCAGCAAAAGAACACTCTGTGAAAAAAATGATAAAAATTTCATTTGTGTACAGTATTGCATGACTGCGCAATTGGCAGTTAAAGTAGCGCAGTGCTGAATAGCAAAAAATGCCCTGGTCACAAAGGGACTAGAGCTGGTTGTTGAGTGCCTGATTATGTTAGCAAAGTAGATGAATTAGAGACATGCCTGACCCCTTAACCCCCTTTGCAGAAGTGCCTGACTCCTACTGTGTGTAATGAATATACCGTGTGTATGTAATGAAAATGAAGGTACACACGATCGGATAACAGATGGAATCTACCGGTAATCCGATGGATTTTTTTGTCGGATATCCGATGAAGCTGACTTTCATCAGTCTTGCCTACACACCATCAGTCAAAAATCTGACCGTGTCCAACGCTGTGACATAAAACACTACGTCGTGCTGAGAAAAATTAAGTTCAATGCTTCCGAGCTTGCGTCGACTTGATTCTGAGCATGCGTGGATTTTTGACCGATGGACTTTTTCTATCGTTTTTTTATCCATAGGAAATTTTTACAACATGTTCTATTTTTTTTCACCGATGGAAAACAAACGGTTTTCATCAGACAAACCAATTGTGTGTACAGGGCTTGAGTGTATTTCAGTAGCCAATGTTGAGACCCACTTCATGTACAAACTAAAACCAACCTCCATTATCATTTTTTCCTGCATATTTGTATATCCATATTAGCATGGCAACTGTAAGACTTTGAGTCCTCGGAGAATGGGGCATCCCTTATCCTTGAGTTCAAATCAAAATTACTCTTCCTTCATTTGCTTCTTTATGTTTAATATGTATTATAAAAAAATATATTTATATAGTATATATCATTTTTTTCCCAATTACCTGACGATTTATTGATCCTTTTGACACCTGGAGAAGAAATTAGGAGAATGAGGTACCGTGTACAGAAAGGCACAGGCATCAATGAAAACCTCAGTGGTTAAACTCTTTCCCCACTCGAATAAACAAGTGAATTTGTTGATGTCTCTGTCTCGTTTGGAGTAAAGCTCCCTATTGCAAGAAGTGGGGTTTGTGACAGTTCTGTACAGGAATTTGGGTTCTTTTATTGTGTTTAGAATCTGGCAAACCCCCAATATTACCACCTAGGGCCCCATAACTCTTCAAACCATGTTGGCTGTAAACTTTTGACTTATCATTCGTAAAACCAAGTCACTGCGTGTGACTTTTCACTCGTAGCATTCCTCATCACCCACACATAAAAATTGTCCCCGCTGGAAAGATATGCCATTAATTTGTCACAGGTACAAGAATTTATGGGAAATGTTGCCATTGGGGATAGAAACAGCTACAAAACCTGATAGGGGATCTAAGTCTTAGCCTCTTTATCTAAAGCAAAAAAAAAGTTTGGGCTTGAGTTGGGCTTGAACTGAAATTTGTATACGTGTCAATGAAATCTATGGCCCGGATTCACGTAGATGCGCGTAACTTTGTGCGGGCGTAACGTATCCTATTTACGTTACGCCTCCGCAACTTTTATAGGCAAGTGCCGTATTCTCAAAAGAAAGTTGTGGCAGCGTAGCATAAATAGGCCGGCGTAAGCCCGCCTAATTCAAATTGTGAAGAGGTGGGCGTGTGTTATGTAAATTAACCATGACCCAACGTGATTGACGTTTTTAGCGAACGGCGCATGCGCCGTCCGTGGACATATCCCAGTGTGCATTGCTCCAAATACGCCGCAAGGATGTATTGGTTTCGACGTGAACGTAAATTACGTCCAGCCCCATTCATGGACGAATTACGCAAACGACGTAAAAATTTTAAAATTCGATGCGGGAACGACGTCCATACTTAACATTGGTACGCCGCATGTACGCCTCATATAGCAGGGGTAACTTTACGCCGGGAAAAGCCTAACGTAAATGGCGTATCTGTACTGCGTCGGCCGGGCGTACGTTTGTGAATTCGCATATCTAGCTGATTTACATATTTCTAGGCGTAAATCAGCGTACACGCTCCTAGCGGCCAGCGTAAATATGCAGTTAAGATCCGACGGCGTAACAGACTTACGCCGGTCGGATCTAATAGAAATCTATGCGAGGCGCATAGATACGACCGCCCAGACTCAGAGATACGACGGCGTATCTGGAGATAAGCCGTCGTATCTCCTTTAAAAATCTGGGCCTATATGTATGAGAGACAAATATCAGCACTGAACATGAGATTCCATATTTTTAGTTAGGGCTGAACTCCAGGATAAGCAACTGTGGTCGAAATCCAAGAAGTGTGTAAGCAGGTGTTTAGTAAAGTATTGTGTTGCCTGTGTTAATTATCTTTCTGAGTTAAGTGATTTTCCTGCTGTGTTAATTACGATATTTAGTTAATGTTTCCTACAGCAGAAGTGGTGCTGCCTGAGAGGTAAGGGTTAACACCGCTGGCCAGGTTTTTCTGGGCTTTTCTGAGAAGTACCACCCTCTGCTGAACACAACATATAAAAAGGGGAGCTGTATCTAGGTAAAGGGGTCCTTGTTTGTTCTCTGCAAGGAAAGAGAAGGAGAGTGCTGTTGAAGATGCAATTGCCACTTTGTCACCTTACCACTCCTTGTGGGAGCTAAGAAGGGGTTTCAAGGGTATGGACTTATGCTGCTGAATGGACTAATAGACTAGAAAACGTTCTCATCTATTTAAGGTAGCAGTACCAGGGGCACACTAAAATGGCACCTAGAGGACTTTGTACAGAAATGTAAAAGAAAGATTTGTTTAATTTAACTACTTCAGGAAAATAACTTTGTTGTTATTTAAATTGCATTGTCTGAAGTCACTTAAGGGGTGCATACATGGCGTATCCAAAGAACAGGGTTTAGCAAGGGATTTTAGAAGTTAGTGAAGATGCTGTACAAATGTCCAGCAAGCACAGAAGCTCTCCAGAGCAGGCTATATTGCAGTTGCTGATGACTGCAGTACTAGTGGTGTGTGCATATGCAGCCAACCAGTCAAGAAAGTGGCGATTTGGTAAGGGTAACAAAGACCCTGGTACTGAAGAAGCTTTGACGCTTAGGCTCTTTCCCACATACTAGGACTGACCTTGTGGCATGGGGAATCCTAGGCATATAACCTGGAAGTCACTGAGGAAGATATAGTGAGGCCTTGGGAGGAGAGCAGCACAGGATATGTACAAGTGAGCTTCCTAATATCCAAGTGAAACATACGGATCAATGTCTTTGGGTGTGAGGTAACAGGTTACTGGGTTGATGGAGTCCGGTACATGCTCTGCAGTGCCAGCTCAGAAATGCTGCTTAGTGAAGTGAGAGAAGTGTTCAGAGGCATATTGAGGAACTGTGTCCGTAGGACCAATGTGAGATGTTACAAAAGTTGGCCACAAATTACAAAGAGTTGACTGTGTTTAGTGGAGGAGCCTTGCTACTAAGATGGAGTGCCACCTTAACTCTACATCAGTTTGAAAGTTGGCCTCAGTCCGCCTCTGGGGGCAATCAACAGAGCTTGATCTGGGTCCTGCACTAAACATTCCATTTATCTTTTATCTTGTATTTTACTAATATACGGTATGTATTTCAATAATAAAATGTATACTTTTCTAATTTAATCCCAGTGCCTTAAAAGTCCAGTTAGGGGATATTCTCTCCTTGGGTCCCGCACTTGAGCACAGTAAGCCCTGCCCACAAGCGTGTGTATTCTTACTTGAGTCAAGTAATATTTACAGTAGCGATTTGCTTTTTTGTACTATAAAGGGCTAATTTTAGTTTTTTAACCCCATTATGTTACTGGCCGATTAATCGATTATGAAAATTGTAATCAATTAATTTCATAATCGATTAGTTGTCGATTAATCGATTAGTTGTTTCGGCCCTAATTTGTCCCTTCCTGTAGTTTTCCACAGACAGCCTCTAGCTGGTAGACATGTGCATTAGTTTTTGTCCGAATGCATTTTCGTCAGAATTTGGGGTATTTTTGTTATCGTTTTAACAAACGAAAACGAACGTGCAGAATTCGAAATACAAAAGATCTGACATAAAAATGCTTTATTTTCGTTTTCGTTGCTACAACAGTTCGATGAAGATAGGAAATTCGACATGACGCTGACAATAGCAAACTGTGTCTATCGAACCTGTGGTCGAATGTGCCTAACCTTAACTCTATTAGTCCAAGATTATTCTACATAGAGAGGAAAGATTCGCCATTATAGAGACAGTGTTGGGGTAGACCATTCGTCATGAACGACGAGGATTTGACGAAGGAGCGAAAAACATACAAACGTTGAATCTGTCATTGAAGGCTTATGGTGTCTGTCGGAAGTTTCGACAAGCAGCTTAACTGTACGACGCAGCAACCGTACATTTCCGGTCAAATGCTCGCCCATAGGCTATAGAAGAATTTGAATGTTGGTTGACTAGTAATAATAATTTATAAATATAATATTACTAATCATACAACATTAGAATGAGATTTGATGTACAGTTTAGCTGCTCAGTCGAATATTCTTAGAAAATTCGACAGACACCATAAGCCTTCAATGACAGATTCAACCTTAATTAGTTCAGAATTTCTGACAAATGCATTTTTTAACGAAACAAAATAAATAAAAACAAATTTCGGGATTAACTAAATAAATGTATTTTTCGGACGAAAACTAAATTCCGAAACTAAATATTTCAGTGTGCACATGTCTAGTAGCTGGTGGGCCTGCTATGCCCATCCAACTGATCTGCTCTCTGCACAGGCTATTTGGTGCACATTAAGTGGATTTGCATCCTTTGTGGCTATTAAGAAATATATTTAAATGAGTGTGCATATGTCCAGAGTTCAGCTTTAATATCACTGGGTAGCATACAAGGATGCTGTACAGCATGCAATACTAGACAAAGATAAAATGTGCTTTGAATGCCTATTTGATATACAATATGTGTGAGAAGAAATATGCATCTTATTGTACTGTAATCTTTTTATTAACGTCTGTTGACATCAAGAAAGGATTACATTTATGTATCTATAGTCATTTTTATAGCAAGGAATTATCCCTTTTCATGAATATAACTGAGTAAACTAAACATAAAGAGCAATTAATCATGTGTGATGTCAGTCCATTACTATGCCATACAAATCACATTTGTTAGCTCTGTTTGTTGATTCGGTGTAAAGGTGGACGTATGGCAAATACGTTTGATGGATACCCCAGTGTCATAATGCAATAATGATTGGCCTTTATTTGCTGGAAAAAGATTATGTAGCTAAGTAATTCTCAGAAAAGACTACTGACAGGCAGGATAGATGGAGTCAGGTACCCATTCTATCTATCATGTCTTCAAAGCTGTGATTCTGTACAATAGGTTGAATTAAAGGTACACCAGTAAAATGGGAGCCAGAGAATCATCAGGGAGGGGGTAAGGTGGGCACAGTTTTCCTGCTGAATCCCATCCTGGTACATATCCGCAATACCAAGCTATGTTTATAGATAATTCTTTAAAATTACAGTGTCTTCCAGATGGCCTTTTACTGAGATTACACAATTATAGGTGTGTATTTTCAATAGCTCAGCTATTGTCCTCGTCCTCTAAACCTGCTGCAACATTACCTGTACCTAGTGGAGCAACAAGTTGCATTTCCACAGTGGAGAGTGCAATGTTTATAAACCATGGATAAGAAAAGCATAGGAACTGATCAGATACTTTCTATAATTTACAGTGAGCAGTGTTTTGCTGTTTTTTCACAGATGTTATTTTTGATTCACTATGCACTTTAGTATTATAAGGTCATATGTACCTTGTGATGTGGTTGGCTGCTTGTAGACAGGGCAGCTATCACACATTTTTAAATTTTGGGGCCCCTTACACCTTACACAGCTTTAGGCAGGGCCCCCCTGGAGAAGATGATAAGCAGGGGGGTGGTAACAAAAGTGTAATCTCTTCTCTTCTCTCTCCTGCCGCGAGATGATAAGCGGGACGGGGGTTGGTGCTGACGAACAAAACAGATAGTAAATAATAAAAACAAATATTTTTTTTAAACGGGGGGGGGGGGGGTCCTTCCCCTACCACAAGTTTGTAAAGATGGGGGGGACCATCGGGCCCCTTACAGGTGTAATGCCTTTTCCCCCCCTGAAGGCGGCCTTGCTTGTAGAGATATGTACATATTCTTTAGCACTTATCTCTTAAAGGGGGCAGTGTCCACTTATTTTTTATATTATTATTATATCTTTACATGTTGCTGCATAGTCCCTCTGCACATATGATTTTTAATTTACAGGACACTTTGCACTTTATTAACCATGTTGAATGGATTTAAGACATGTGATTTAATTTATTATTGCCACGGCCTTTTTTCATTTATGAATTTATATATGATTTATTCATAGAATCATATTTATATTCGGTGTTCTGATTTATAAATTTTTGGTTCAAATATTTTATTGAGGAAAGGAACAAAGTTTACATAGTAAAGAGAAAAATGTGAGTCATTCCCTAGGGACAGGGGGTAGGACAAAGTATGCAACAATATGGTACAGTGACAGGGGTGCAGCCCATATTAACAGAGCATAAATATAATTAGCTAGATTCAGAGACAGTTACGTCGGCGTATCAGTAGATACGCCGTCGTAACTCTGAATCTACGCCGTCGTAAATTTAAGCGTATTCTGGAAACCAGATACGCTTAAATTAGGCTAAGATACGAGCGGCGTAAGTCTCCTACGCCGTCATATCTTAGGGTGCATATTTACGCTGGCCGCTAGGTGGCGCTTCCGTTGATTTCGGCGTAGAATATGCAAATGAGCTAGATATGCCGATTCAGAAACGTACGTGCGCCCGGCGCATTTTTTTACGTCGTTTACGTAAGGCTTTTTCCCGCGTAAAGTTAGTCGAACAAATAGCTGGCCTAGCCAATATTAAGTATGGACGTCGTTCCCGCGTCAAATTTTTTAATTTTTACATTGTTTGCGTAAGTCATCCATGAATGGTGCCGGACGTAATTTACGTTCACGTCGAAACCAATACGTCCTTGCAGGGTGCTTTGGAGCAATGCACACTGGGATATGTCCACAAACGGCGCATGCGCCGTTCGTTAAAAATGTCAATCACGTCGGGTCTCTAGTCATTAACATAAAACACGCCCCCCTGTTCATCATTTGAATTAGGCACACTTACGCCGGCCCATTTACGCTACGCGGCCGTAACTTAGGAGGCAAGTGCTTTGTGAATACAGCACTTGCCTCTCTGACTTACGGCGGCGTAGCGTATATGCGATATGCTACACCGCCTCAAAATTAAGCCAGTCTATCTGAATCTGGCTAAATAGGTGCATAAATAAGTTTCGAAGGGCGAATTTACAATGATATGGAGTGGCTTAAGGTTGATTTGAGTTTAGTGCGGTAGATGCTGTCAAATGGTAAAGGTACCCCAGGTGGGGTTATTCTGGGACAGTGCATGAGATGAAAGTGTAGAAGACCTGAGAGTAAGAGGAAGAGGGGGAAGGGTCGTGTTAGGACTTGGGAATAATGAGACAAACATTGCATGGTTGGAGCCATATTGGTACTAGACAATCAGGCGTGACAATGTTATTAGGGAGGACCCAGAGGAGTGAAAGGTTAACTGTAAGAACGATAGAGAAGGGGGGAAGAAAGATAAGGGAGAGAGGCGGGAGGGAAAGGACAGGAGCAGAAAGTAGAGGTAGACACTGGTGGGGATTAGGGAGTTTAGGGAGCCGTTATCCATAAGCTGTCAGTTGTTGAGTTAAGGCCCAGGGGGGCAGAAGTCATTTACAGGGAGAGCAAGGAGTACTTTTGAACCCTGTCAAGAAGGGCCACTTCGACTTTGGTGTGTATCATTGCCCTACTGACTTTTTTGTGACATTGAGATTGGGGGTTTTCCAAGCTTTACAATTCTTTGCTTCACGGCCGTTGTAACCTGCAGGAGAAACTTAAATTGTAATCAGGTCACATAGGAGGGTTGTTTGTTTAGTAAGGCCGTGGGTGGCCCAGAAACAAAAGTGCAGTCCGAAAGGGTAGAGAGATTGCAAAAGATTTGGGCTCAAAATGATTGGACTAGTGGGCAACTCTACCAAATGTGGAGGCGGGTGCCATCATCAGAGCAGCCGTGAAATCATGTGATGTGGGGGGGGGGGGGGTAGGATGGGAGGAATTTGGTGATCCAAGCAGGGATCAGGTAAAGGCGCATTCTAGAGCTACAGTACAACGTTCTGGGAGGCCGATTTGGTTACAGTCCAAATATCAGACCAGTCTTTGGCATCTAGTTAAAGTCCTAAGTCTCTCTCCCACTTGCTGACGTAGTGTAGAGATGTATGAGAGGGTGGGTCTAATGATGACTGTGCATAGAAAGAGGAGATTAGGCAAGTGTTTGTGGGTCTTTTTTGCAGATATGTTCAAAATTGGTCAAATTAGTGGAATCTGATTGCAAGCATGGGGTGAGGAAATGCCTAATTTAAAGACATTGGAAGAGTTTGGAGCTAGGGATTCCATATGACTCACATAGGGTGGGAAATTACTTAAAGGTGTCAGAGGTTGTAAATGTATAGGCTCGGAAGAGGTTGGCCGATGACTATCTGTGGAAGGAGGAGAGTGAGGTCAAGGCTGGGTAGAAGGCAGGATTCCAGAGATAGGATAGGAGTGGGTTATGGGGGGATTGAAATATGAACCTAGTTTTGAGGCTGTCCCTTAAGGATAGAGATTGGTGGGTGACAGGATTCCTTTGTGTTTTCCGATCAACTGGACTGAGCCATAGAAGATTGGCCATGGAGTGTGGATCACAGTCCATGGACTCTAATGCTAAACACAGGGGTACTTCGTGGACAGTGTGGTATTTGGGCAATTGGCAGAGGTGAGCTGCCTGGTAATATTTGGTAAATTGCGGAAGACCTAGGCCACCCTGGAGCTTAGTGGAGTACAAGGTTGTCCTAGAAACACATAGCCAAGTTTTGTCCTATATGTAGGTGAGGACTCTGTGTTGTAAGATCCGTAGATAATGCGACAGGACCGAGATTGGTAGAACACGGGATAGATACAGGATTTTAGGGTAGAATTGCCATTTTAGTCACAGTGAGGCGACCCAACAATGCCAGGGGCAAAGTTGACCAAGAAGTCATAAGGCTAGTTAAATGGGTTAGCATTGGTGGATAGTTAACCGAGTACAGGGTCAGCTGTCAATTTAATCCCAAGGTAGGGGATAGAGTAAGGTGACCATGAAAATGGAAGGGCATGGCGAAGATGTCATACTATAGGGTCTCAATATACCCAAAGAGTCTCTGGAGGCCGTCGTGGTAGCCATTCATAAATCTGGCAAATTACCTTCAGACCCTGCAAATTACCATCAAATCTTGCTTCTTAACACAGACCTTAAATTGTAGGCCAAACTGATTGCATCCCACCTTGCCAACCACATGCCACAGCTTATTCACCCTGACCAAGTAGGCTTCATTCCCAACAGACAAGCCTCAGATGGCACTAGAAGATAGATCAATCTTCTTCAGTGGGCAGAACACCACAAAACGCTTTTTCTGCTCATCTCTCTTGCAGAGAAAACGTTTGACAGTTTGACCCCCTGCCGTGTCCCCATAAAGGAGAATTATACAAAAAAAAATGATTTGTTAAACCCACAAATGCTTTTTTTTATACCACTACTATTCCTTTATACTGGCTTTTGAAATTTATAAATGCAACAATTTAGAAATTGTATGGCACTGTAAAATACTTTTTGAAAGATAAAAAGTGCATTTTTTTACACAACTATATAGATCAGATCAAAATGAAGGACAATGAGGAGGAAAGAGGGACAGAGGAACTTTGTTCCAAAGCAGGGACATTCCATCAAAATCAGGGACAGCAGAAAGCTATGCAAATGCACATACTGTATTATGAGTTTACTGTTTTTAATCTGGACAGAGTTTATCTTTAATACTCACTGATCAACTTCTCGTCTCTCTTTACTAATCAAATTAACAACACTACTTACAGTATAGTAGTTATGAGCTACAGTTTAGGCCTTTTTTTTTTTTTACAAATGATTTACAGAATATATGTTAAGGCTATTGTGTTTTTTTTTTTTAATTCAGAGGATCACATCTCTACCTCCCTTGCTGTTAAAGACTCTGCAGAGTCCCCTGAAGACACTTTCTTCCTGACAAGAGACAAATGGCTTCTGGATAGCGGGAGCATTGAATGGAGTGTAGAGCAAAGGTCCAACATCCATAACCTTTTCAGAAATTACATTAAAACTAAATATAACCATTGGCCATTCATCTTATCTCCCCCCGTGCAATGTTGTATACTGAGCCGTTGACATGATTCACTGCAACTGCATAATAAAAATATCTGAAATTACACTCAATTGCCCACTTCAGAAAAAAAGAAGTCAGGGACAAAAAAAGAATGTAAAAACTGGACTGAATTTAACATTAAAATAATGCAAAAGGAAAATGTATTTTCAAGCTTTACAATTTTACTATCTTAGGGTTAGACCTTCTCATTATATACATATACTGTATGTAGTAAATATATATATTATGCAAAGTTTTAGACAGGTGTAAAGAAATGCTGCAAAGTAAAATGCTTTCAAAAATATATATTTGAATTGTTTATTTTTATCAATTTACAAAATGCAAAGTGAGCAAACAGAAGAAAAATCGAAATCAAGTCAACCTTTGGTGTGACTACCTGTTGGCTTCAAAACCAGCATCAATTCTTACACTTACACACTTTGTACACTTGCACAAAGTCAGGGATTTTGTAGGATTAGAGTCAGGTGTATGATTAACCAATTATACCAAGCAGGTAATAATGGCCATCAATGTTATATGTAGGTCAAAACACAGTCTGCGTAGAAGGCATAAAACTGGGTAAGGAACAGCCAAACTCTACCACTATGGTGGCAGTTTCATGTCATAGGTCATACACCATGGCAAGACTGAGCACAGTAACAAGACACAAGGTAGTTATACTGCATCAGCAAAGTCTCTTCCAGGCAAAGAAATCAAAGCAGACTGGGGTTTCAAGATGTGCTGTTCACGCTATATTGTATAAAGAGAGGTATTGACTCCAGAGAGAGAGACATCATTTTTCCCCTGTACAAATCATTAGTAAGACCTCATCTGAAATATGCAGTTCAGTTTTGGGCACCAGTTCACAAAAAGCATATCGGGGAACTGGATAAAGTGCAGAGAAGGCCAACCAAACTGATAAGAGGCATGGAGGAGCTCAGCTATGAGGAAAGATCAGCTGAACTGTATTTATTCTCTCTTGAGAAGAGGAGATTAAGGGGGGATTTGATCAACATGTACAGTATAATACATAAGTTCAAATAGTGTACTTTGTGTTGAGTTTTTCACTTTAAGGTCATCACAAAGGACAAGGGGGTGTGCTTCACATCTGGAGGAAAAGAGATTTAATCTCCAAATACGGAAAGGCTTCTTCACAGTGAGGCCCCATACACACATCCGAGGAACTCGACGGGCAAAACTCATCGCTTTGCTCGTCGAGTTCTGTGTGAAGCCGCCGAGGATCTCGGCGAGCCAACTTTCCTCATTGAACAACGAGGAAATAGAGAACATGTTCTCTATTTGGCTCGACGAGGAACTCGTCGGCTTCCTCGGCCGAAAGTGTACACACGGCCGGGTTTCTCGGCAGAATTCAGCTCCGATCGAGTTTCTGGCTGAATTCTGCCGAGAAACTCGGTCGTGTGTACGGGGCCTGAGAGTTGTGAAAATGTGGAATAGACTCCCTCAAGAGCTGGTTCTAGCAAGCTCAGTAGATTGTTTTAAAAAAAGGACTGCATTTTTTTCTAACTGCAGAAAATAGAACTGTTTACTAATATTTATAGGTAAAGTTGATCCAGTGAATATCTGACTCCCTCTTGGGGGATCAGGTATAATTATTTTCCCCCCACTGAAGAAAATTGGATCATACTTTATTGTGTTTTTTTTTAGGCTGCGGCAGCCCATCCATAAGGATCGCAGGGGCGCCGCCCCCCCCCTAATCTCTATGCGCTTGACCCCTAATCTCCATGCAGGGCTCCAGATGCATAGAGTTTTACAGGTTTTTTTTGTAAAGCATGTGATCAGAGCTGGAGGCTCTAATTGGCTTCAAAAAGGGTGGACTCAAGTGCAGAGCACTGCACCCTGAGCCCACCCACTGGTGACAATAGCGAATCAACATTTGGTATTGTCTTCCTGCTTCTCCTCCCAGACAATCAGGACAGGAAGTGGGTCCTGAGACAGAATTGACTGGGAGAAGGAACCACCGGATTGCCGGGAGGAGAAGATGCCCGTGATCTGGATGGAGTAAGTGCGAGGCTGGCAGGCGAGCGAGGCTGGTGAGTGGGGTTGGTGGGGGGTGGGTGTTTGGCTTGCTTGCTGACCTCTACCCCCCCAAAATGGAGCCCCTGCCACCACTGACTGTAGGAATAGAATAGTGTAAATGGAGATTTTTTATTTGTATTTTTTATTGGTTGAACTAGATGGACTTCAGAAATGGTGGAAAACAGTGGGGACCATGTACACTCATCTTTTGCTATAGCAACGTGTCAGGATGAAAGAGCGCCACACAGTGGCATTACTGATCAGGCGTGAGATCGGGAGGTGCATGGTGGATAGCCAGCTTCACCAAATCCCGGGAATGTATACAAGGGGGCTTCAGATGCCCACAGCAGAGATGGACCCTGCCTACTTCTGAGATCAGGTTAGGTTTAAACGATTTAAACATTAAAGTGGATATAAACCCACTTTCGTCCTTTCTAAACTACTGAAATAGTGGTTATCTATAATGATATACATGACTCCTGCATGTATCCTTACCTGTCAAATGTCTCTCCTCTGTCTGTTATCAGACCTGAAAAACTGCAGATTCTGTGGGTGGGTCTGTTGTCCAGAGCTCGGTGGGTGGAGTCGTGATGTCAGTAGACTCCCCGCCCACCTTTACAATGCATTTTTTCCTGTGTATTTCTTACACTGAACATCTGCTATGATCACTAACATCCAGTCAAAACCCAGAAAGATCACCACATGACTTCAGCATGCCCAATCATGCTGAGGTGTGGAGCAGCCAATCCTAGGAGAGCTTGAGAAGAAAGCAAGAGGGGATCTGAAGTACACAGAATTACATATCTCATGTACGAGCCTGAGAGAGACAATCACCTATCATTCACAGCAAGGGGGAGAAATGGACTTCTATTTCTCTGTGTTTTCGTTTTTATTTTAAGAGGATTGCTCAGAGCTGGATTAACTCTTCATGGCAAGACTCGGCACAGATGACATGAAATCCTATACTGTACAAGATGCAAGCCTTAATTTAAAAAAAATCGGGTTTACATCCACTTTAACCACTTCCCTCCCGGTCAATAGTCAATTGATGTTCGGGAAGTGGTTGTGAAATCCTCACTGACTGACTGACTGACTGGTCCCCGCTCTGTACGGAGCAATCGCGTGTGCCCGGCGGCGATCGTGCCCACCGGGCACGCGCACGGGAGTCGGGGGCGAGCGCACGCGCCCATAGTGGCCTGCATGAGAGCCAACGTTATACTACGGGCTCTCGCGCAGGGGAGCCGACTTGCCGCCGTAAAAGGATGGTGGGCGGTCGGCAAGTAGTTAAAGAGGTTTTCTTGCAGATAAGTGAAAGCATTGGCCTAATTAATATAAAAAAAAACATCAAGCAGTTACCAATAGCAGCTGATCATATGTTTTCTTTCATGTCATTGTGTGATTTAAATTTCAACAATGAAGTTCCTAAGTATTGCTTAATTATAAAATAAATTCCAAGAGAAAAGGGAAAAAAACACTTCATTGGGCCACATATACAATAGCTTCTGAAATTCATGTGTTCACTCTATTGACCAATCAGATTCTCCTTTTTTTGGTCCTAACTTAAGAAAGGGAAAATCTTGACACTTTCATACATGTGAGCAGAGAGGCACATTGGGCTTATTCAGACTGGCCCAGATTCAAGAAGCAATTGCGTCTGCGTAACCATAGTTACGCAGCGCAATTGCTTACTTGTGCCGGCGTTTCGAATGCTCCTGATTCAGGAACCTCGATACGCCGACTGCAGCCTAAGATATGACTAGCATAAGGCTCTTATGCCAGTCATATCGTAGGCTGCATTCTTACGATGGCCGCTAGTGGTCAGCGTATAGTATGCAAATTGCATACTAACGCCGATTCACTACCCTACGCGAGCCCTGCGTACGCAGTTTACGTTGTTTCCGTTCGTCGGGTTTCGCGTAAGGCTGCTCCTGCTAATAGCAGGGGCAGCCAATGCTACGTATACCCGTCGTTCCCGCGTCGCGAAGTTTAAATTTTACGTCGTTTGCGTAAGTGAATCGTGAATGGCGCTCGACGCCATTTACGTTCACTTTGAAGCAAATGACGTCCTTGCGGCGTCATTTGCCGCAATGCACGTCGGGAAAGTTTCCCGACGGAGCATGCGCACTACGTTCAGCGCGGGAACGCGCCTAATTTAAATGATCCACGCCCCCTACGGGATCATTTAAATTACGTGTCCTTACGCCAGGCATTTTTGAGGAGCGCCCACGCAAATTACGTGGCTACTGCTTTGTGAATGAAGCGTAGCGCAAATAATTTGCGGGGGCGCAGGGCAAAAACGGGACGCTGCACCTCCGTAAGAAGTGCGCAGCGGTACCTGAATCTGGCCCACTGATCTTATGTTTTGCGATGAGTTACCAAATGCATTTTAATGTGCAGCAATTCATGCGTTAACATGTGTGGTGTTAAGGCACCCCATTTATTTTTAAATGTAATGCATATTTTAATGGCCATGCGCTATTTATTTTATTATAGCGCACCAGGATGCATCTGTATTATTGTGAGTTTAGGTGCTTTTTAATATGAATGTTGCCACAGTGCACATAGATTTAAGCATTATAATGCGTTCCAATAAGAAACAATAAAACACACATTTTAGCATCCATTATCGCAACACAAATGGGTTCTTAAAGAAAAAAAAAAAGAAACAGAATCCCTAATCCAGAAAAAGCTTACAAGAACTGCATTACGAAGAGGTTATTTGATTAACATTCTCAAAGTCTTTAGGTTAGTTAATATGAAGTCAAAGCCCCCCTTAATATTTTTTTTTTTAAATAAATATCTGTGAAAACCCACTAGCACCACCCAGTGGAAAGAGAATGTAAGTGTACCTAAGCACAGGACAGTACTAGAAAAGCAAATATTACTAGATCATGCAGACTGTCTCTCACAATGACAAGAGTATTCCTCCTCCATCCTTTCTCTGTACTGGCAAATCAATACAATTTTATTTTAAAGGAATGGCATGAATATAATCTTAGGATTATTATGTTTCTCTTGTGCACAGGGATTCTGCTAAAGCATACAACTTTTCTTGGCCTTGATGCATCAATACTTGCTTTCAGCCTTTGCTGTACATATACTGTATGAAACTACCATTGACATAACACTAACCTGTCCAGCTTTCTGTACTTTTCCATGCTATTTTGTTTCTTGGAAATCTGTACACTATATACCGGTCCTTTTTTTTTTATTATTTCTCATTTCTATAGTGCTGACATTTATTCCATTGCTTAAAGTAGAACCCAGCGTCTGCCTTGCAATGAAGTTCACAATCTCACATGACTGTAGGAGATTATGGAATTAATTAGAAAATTAACAATTTTGGCAAACCAATTTTTTGGCAAATCACATATTTTTTATTCACCTGGTAAGTACGTGAACATTAGTGTGGTCGGTTGAGTGTTGTCCAATTACTGACTAGTGATTAGCTGGATTTAAAAATTAAATACATTTCTGCCAATTGGACAAATTGGTACAAATTCAGGCAAATCAAAAGCATACAAGATGCTAAAAAAAATCTCTGATTCAGCCACCTGGTCTAAATCGCAGTTATACACACGTACACACACACACACACACACACACACACACACATACACACACACACACACACACACATACACACACAGAAGAGCCATTGACAAAGCAAAGTAATTCACATGGAGGCAATCCTCAGAGAGGAAAAATATACAAACTCCATGCTGACAAGGGTCATGATGTGAATAGTCAGTTATAGATATTTTGTTATTTAAAGTAGAGGTAAACCCTAAGCAGTTGATATTTAAAGTGATATTAACCACTATTTTTCAAACTTGTTGTTTACAAGTTAAAACCATTTTTCTTTGCTAGAAAATAACTTAGAACCCCCAAACATTAAATATTTTTTTCTAACACCCTATAGAAAAAAATGGCGGTCGTTGCAATACTTTTTGCAACACCGTATTTGCGCAGTGGTCTTACAAGCGCACTTTTTTTGGGAAAAAAATACTTTTTTGAATTAGAAAATAAGACAACAGTGAAGTTAGCCCAATTTCTTTTATATTGTGAAAGATGATGTTACGCGGAGTAAATTCATACCCAACATGTCATGCTTCAAGGTTGCGTCCGCTCGTGGAATGACGACAAACTTTTACCCTTAAAAATTTCCATATGCAACGTTTAAAAAATTCTACAGGTTGCATGTTTTGAGTTACAGAGGAGGTCTAGGACTAGAATTATTGCTCTCTCTCTTTAACGACCACGGTGATACCTCACGTGTGTGGTTTGAACACCATTTTCATATGCAGGCGCTACTCACATATGCGTGTGCTTCTGTGCGCGAGCACGGTGGGACGGGGCACGTTTACATTTTTTATTTATTTTTTCTTATTTATTTTACCTTTTTATTTTTCATTTTTACACTGTTCTTTAAAAACATGACCATTTTATTCTGATTACAAGGAATGTTAACATCCCTTGTAAAAGAAAAAAAGCATGACAGGTCCTCTTAAATATGAAATCTGGGGTCAAAAAGACCTCAGATCTCATATTTACACAAAAATGCAATAAAACATTATTTTTTTATGTAATTAAAAAAAAAATTACTTGTAAGAGTTATGGGCAGAAGTGACGTTTTGATGTCGCTTCCACCCTGCAATGATATGGGGACAGGTGGGGGCCGTCCTCTCACTCATCCCCATACCAAGCCAGGGAGAGGATGCGATCGCCACTGCCGACAGCTCCAGTAAGCGGGCACCGCAGAGTGGCGGGAGGGGGGCCCTCTCCCGCCACTGATAAAAGTGATCTTGCGCAGAGACCACTTTTATCTAAAAGTGGACCGCCCACTAAAGAAGATACCGGGGTTATGGTAGCAAGCTGCCGACGTATAATAACGGCGGTTGGTCCATAAGTGGTTAAAGTAATTTTTTTTAAATAACAAACATGACATACTTGCCTGTTCTGTGCAGTGTTTTTTCAAACAGCAGCCCTGATCATCTTCTTCTCGGGTCCTCCATCGGTTCATCTGGCCCCTCCCTCCTGTCAAGTGCCCCCAGAGCAAGCAGCTTATAATAGGGAGACCCCCACCCCCTCTCTCTCCTCATTGGCCCACCGGCTGTGATTGACAGCAGCAGGAGCCAATGGCCAATAAGGAGAGAGGGTCTCCAGAGAGCCGAGGCTCTTGTGCACATCGCTGGAGGAAGATCGGGCTCCAGTAAGCATTAGGGGGGCTGCTACACAGAGGTTTTTAAAGAGCATATTAAATAGAGGCATTAGCCAGTGCATCACATTGGGGAATACATTTAAAAGAGCGAACAAAAGTCCTGGATGGTTTATCTCCAATGTAAAAATGCATATAAAAGCCTTCAAAAAATACAAGGTTGAGGGATCATCGTCAGCATTCAGACTTTATAAAGAATGCAACAAGAAATGTAAGGGTGTAATTAGGGCAGCTAAGATAGAACATTAAAGACACATAGCAAAAAAATGCCAAGAAATTCTTTAAGTATGTAAACAGTAAAAAAGGGAGGTCAGACCATATTGAGCCCATAGAGAATGAGGAAGGACATCTGGTTACAAAGAATGGGGAGATGAAGAAGGTATTGAATTCATTCTTCTGCTTAGTCTTCACAAGGGAATCAGGGGGGGGGGGGCTTCAGTAACCAAAACTGCTGTGTTTTTCCTCATGACGCATCATATGAAGCACCTTGATGGCTAACGGAGGACAGAATTGGAATTAGACTTGGGAAACTTAACATTAATAAATCACCGGGGTTGGATGGCTTGCACCGAGGGTACTTGGGGAACTCAGTCAAGTAATTGCCAGACCACTGTTCCTAATTTTTACTGACAGTCTACTGACTGGAATGGTACCAGTGGATTGGAAAAAAGCCATGTCGAACCAATATTTAAAAAAGGCCCAAAATACATCTCTGGGAATTACAGACCAGTTAGCCTAACATCAATAGTATGCAAGCTCTTGGAGGGGATGATAAGGGACTATATACAAGATTTTAGTAATAAAAACGGTATCATTAGTAGTAATCAGCATGGATTCAATGGATTCATGAAGAATTGTTCTTGCCAAACCAATCTATTAACCTTCTATGAGGAGGTGAGTTGCCATCTAGATAAAAGAAGGCACGTAGACGTGGTGTATCTGGATTTTGTAAAAGCATTTGAAACCGTTCCCCATAAACGTTTACTGTACAAAATAAGTACCATAGGGTGAGTACATGGATTGAAAAAAGGCTACAAGGGCGAGTTCAGATGGTGGTGATAAATGGAGAATACTCAGAATGGTCAGGGGTGGGTAGTGAGGTACCACAGGGTTCAATTCTATTTAATTTGTTCATAAACAACCTGGAGGATGGGGTAAACAGTTCAATCTCTGTATTTGCGGATGATACTAAGCTAAGCAGGGCAATAACTTCTCCACAGGATGTGGAAACCTCGCAAGAAGATCTGAACAAATTAATGGGATGGGCAACTACATGGCAAATGAAGTTTAATGTAGAAAAATGTTAAATAATGCATTTGGGTAGCAAAAATATGAATGCAATCTATACACTGGGGGGAGAACCTCTGGGGGAATCTAGGATGGAAAACGACCTGGTGGTCCTATCAGATGATAAGCTCAGCAATGGCATGCAATGCCAAGCTGCTGCCAAAAAAGCAAACAGAATATTGGTATGCATTAAAAAAGGGATTAACTTCAGAGATAAAGCGATAATTCTCCCACTCTACAAGACTCTGGTCCGGCCGCACCTGGAGTATGCTGTCAAGTTCTAGGCACCAGTCCTTAGGAAGTATGTACTGGAAATGGAGTACAAAGAAGGGCAACAAAGCTTATAAAGGGTCTGGAGGATATTAGTCATGAAGAAAGGTTGCGAGCACTGAACTTATTCTCTCTGAAAAGAAACGCTTGAGAGGGGATATGATTTAAATTTACAAAAACCCTTCCCTTCCACAGGCGGTAGTTTTAAAGGGAATCATTGATAGTTTAAAAAAACTATTAGATAAGCACCTGAACGACCACAACATACAGGGATGTACAAGGTAATACTGACATATAATCACACACATAGGTTGAACTTGATGGACTTGTGTTTTTTTTCAACCTCACCTACTATGTACCGTATTTATCGCCCTATAGCGCGCACCGGAGTATAGCGCGCACCCCAAACCTAGAGGGGAATCCTAAGAAAAAAAAGAAATACTGACAATTTACAGATACAGTTACTTACAGTTGCCCGGCGTCCATCGGCGGCCTTGTCCGGTCCGGCGTCCGTCTGCGGCATTCGTGGTTTCCTCGTGGTGTCCTTCCCGCTTCTTGCCGCTTCTCCCGCGCTGTTTTTGAACGCCGCCGCCGACATATACTGAGTGCAGTACACTCGGCTGGGCTCGTCCGCGCTCGGCTCCTCTCGCATAAAGGTTAGGTGGCGGCACAGGGCGTGACCACGAGCGGAGCCGAGCGTGGCCGAGCCCAGCCGAGTGTACCCGAGTGTACTGCACTCCGTATATGTCGGCGGCGGCTCTCATAAAACGGGGATCAGCGTATAACGCGCACCCACGATTTCCCCCTGATTTTAAGGGGAAAAAGTGTGCGTTATACGCCGATAAATACGGTAACTATAGTTTCTATATGGCAGAACTGTGGGAATTTCTGTTGATGGCAAGAGAAATTTCGGTTGACACATTTTTTTACATAAATAAAAACCTGATTCTAAACTCTTACCACTTTATCAAAAGGTTTTTGTTTGAGACACTTTAACAATGAGGCAACCATACTTCTCAAGTGTGTCATCCTGATCCTCACAGAGTCCCTTCCTGCCACTACAGCCATATGCAGAAAACTGTTATTTCTTGTTAGATGTACCATTTGAAAGAAAAAGCACTGCTACATAAAATTTGGACCTACAATAGTAAATGAATCCTGCTTTTTATAGCTTTGGTCAGTAAACTAGCCTTTATATGCAATTTGCTTGAATTGAGAAGATTAATCTTGTTTTATAAGGTGGCGGTAGTCTTGGATGATCTTCATTTTGGTTCTAGTTATGTCATAAAACAGCCCAGAGCACAGTTTGTACCTCTTCCACATAAAATGTACAGTTTATTCATGTATGACAGGCATTTGTTTTAAGGGGATTATTCTATTATAAGAAAGTATTCATATGGGAACTGTAATTGAAACATTATCTGGAAGACATTATGGGAATTGATAGATGAATAATTTCCTAATTAGTCTTTATTGAAAAAGATGCCAAGGATTCAGAAGAGACATTTTTTACATTTCTGCTTTCACTTCAAATAAGTTCTTTTTTTTTTTTACTAAATTGCTCCTCATCTGTGGAGGACGAGAATGTGTTAATAGGAGCACTTGCACTGAAAAGTGTCATAGGTTATAAAACCTAATATATTTAAAAAGATACAGTATGTCAAAGGAATCATAGAAAATTTCACGAATATGCACTAAATGGTCAAACGTTTCACACTTATATGAGCTTGCTGTATATCCCTTTCTAAAACGATGGTAATTTAATGAAGTGTCACCCCACCCCCATTCCTTTTCAGCTATGCCGGCCTTCATTCTTCTCAAAAGGCTTTGGCCAGCCATATATGTGTGTGCAAGGTGTGGTGTGGCGGACATTAAACACACATAGTCCTTGTTAGGCAATAGCAATATATTGTAGAAAGGTCCAACACAACACAACTAGGTCCAGTGGTAAGGCACGACGAACCGGAGCTACTTACAAACTGTAACAGCAGCCTGTCACAGGGAGCAGAATGTGGCCTGGCCAGTTCACACCCAAATGGGAGGCATCCTGGAGCAAGGTAGACGTAGTCCGTACACTGTGCCTACTCCTCTGGAACCTTTCCCTAAGGCCACGTACACAAGATCGGTTAAACCAATGAGAACGGTCTGATGGACCATTTTCATCAATCCAAACCGATCGTGTGTTTAAATTTAACCGATGGATTCCTAACCGATAGAAAAAAAATAATCGTTAGTAGGCACAACCATCGGTTAAAAATCTACGCATGCTCAGAATCAAGTCGACGCATGCTTGGAAGCATTGAACTTCATGTTTTTCAGCACGTCGTTGTGTTTTACATCACCGTGTTCTGACACGATCGTTTTTTTAACCGATGGTGTGTAGGCACGACTGACCATCAGTCAGTTGAAAAAGGTCCATCAGACCGTTCTCTTTGGATGGACCGATCGCGTGTACAGGGCTTTACTCTAAGCACTGTCTCCATCAGGGAACATTTCACTACACTAGCCACTTGCATAAAGCATGCCAAACCATGGAGACCCATGGTGTGCTAGTGACATACCTTATTCTGATTGCTCACGGTTCTAGCCGCTGGTTACTTTAGCATCCACTTAGACATACAGCCACTTTCACGGGAAATGAAGAGTGCATTGAAACCATGGAGCCAGAATCTTAAATAGACTCTGCCTGACCCAAGATAGCAGCTGGAGTCACATGGGACGCCAGAGTCCAATCAGACACCTCTCTCTTCTTGTGATCACAGGAAATCATAGAGGAACCAAGGGCCAAATCCTCAGCCAGGCGGCGTAACTTAACTTTCAGCAGTTAAGTTACACTGACTTAAAGTTTTTACCTAAGTGCCTGATCCTCAAAGCACTTACGTAAAAATTTCAAGCAGTGTAAGTTAAGTGCCGCCGTCGTAAGGCGTTCCTCCTCTCCGGGGGGCGTTTACAATTTAAATGAGGCGCGCTCCCGCGCCGGCCGTACTGCGCATGCGCGTGACGTCATTTTCCCGACGTGCATCGCGCGAACGTAATTGACGCCGGGCGGCTTTGTGGATTGCGACGGGACACTAAAGTTACGACGGGTGAAAAAAAGACGCGCCGGGAAAACAAATAATTTTTAAAAAAAATGACAGCGTCGCTCGGCATGCATTCCTGAGGGAGAACTCCATGCCAATTTTCAATGAAAAAAACGGCATGGGTTCCCCCTCAGGAGCATACCAGGCCCTTAGGTCTGGTATGGGTTGTAAGGAGACCCCCCTCCGCCGCAAAATTGACGTAGGGGGTCCCCCTACAATCCATACCAGACCCGTATCCAAAGCACGCTACCCGGCCAGCCAGGAAGGGAGTGGGGACGAGCGAGCGCCCCCCCCCCCTCCTGAGCCGTGCCAGGCCGCATGCCCTCAACATGGGGGGGTTGGGTGCTCTGGGGCAGGGGGGCGCACTGCGGGCCCCCCCACCCCAGAGCACCCTGTCCCCATGTTGATGAGGACAGGACCTCTTCCCGACAACCCTTGCCATTGGTTGTCGGGGTCTGCGGGCGGAGGCTTATCGGAATCTGGGAGTCCCCTTTAATAAGGGGGCCCCCAGATACCGGCCCCCCACCCTAAGTGAATGGATATGGGGTACATCGTACCCCTATCCATTCACCTGGAGGCAAAAAGTAAAAGTTAATAAACACACAACACAAGGCTTTTTAAAATATTTTATTATTCTGCTCCGGACGCCCCCCCTGTCTTCGTTATTAGCTCAATTACCAGGGGGGGCTTCTTCTTCCACTCTCCGGGGGTCTTCTCCGCTCTCCGGGGGTGTTCCGCTCTCCGGGGGGGGCTTCTCCGGACTCCGGGGGGCTTCTTCCATCTTCTCCCCTCTTCCGCTCTTGACTCGGCGAACCCCGGTTCTTCTGCAGCTCTCCGGTGCCTTCTTCTTCAGCGCTGGCTGCCTGCTATGTTTGTGTGTTAGCTCGATTTCAAACAGGCAGCCGGCGCGGTCTTCTGTGATGTCAGGGTCTTCTGGTCTTCTGTTCTTCCTATGTTGCCTCGTCGCCTGTTGTCGCTGTAATGATGGAAGCGCGCCTTGCATCACATTTATATAGGCATCGCCGTCCCATCATGCTCCGGTAGGTACCCACGTGGTGGGTGCACGTGGGTAGGCACCCACCACGTGGGTACCTACCGGAGCATGATGGGACGGCGATGCCTATATAAATGTGATGCAAGGCGCGCTTCCATCATTACAGCGACAACAGGCGACGAGGCAACATAGGAAGAACAGAAGACCAGAAGACCCTGACATCACAGAAGACCGCGCCGGCTGCCTGTTTGAAATCGAGCTAACACACAAACATAGCAGGCAGCCAGCGCTGAAGAAGAAGGCACCGGAGAGCTGCAGAAGAACCGGGGTTCGCCGAGTCAAGAGCGGAAGAGGGGAGAAGATGGAAGAAGCCCCCCGGAGTCCGGAGAAGCCCCCCCCGGAGAGCGGAACACCCCCGGAGAGCGGAGAAGACCCCCGGAGAGTGGAAGAAGAAGCCCCCCCTGGTAATTGAGCTAATAACGAAGACAGGGGGGGCGTCCGGAGCAGAATAATAAAATATTTTAAAAAGCCTTGTGTTGTGTGTTTATTAACTTTTACTTTTTGCCTCCAGGTGAATGGATAGGGGTACGATGTACCCCATATCCATTCACTTAGGGTGGGGGGGCCGGTATCTGGGGGCCCCCTTATTAAAGGGGACTCCCAGATTCCGATAAGCCTCCGCCCGCAGACCCCGACAACCAATGGCAAGGGTTGTCGGGAAGAGGTCCTGTCCTCATCAACATGGGGACAGGGTGCTCTGGGGTGGGGGGGCCCGCAGTGCGCCCCCCTGCCCCAGAGCACCCAACCCCCCCATGTTGAGGGCATGCGGCCTGGCACGGCTCAGGAGGGGGGGGGGCGCTCGCTCGTCCCCACTCCCTTCCTGGCTGGCCGGGTAGCGTGCTTTGGATACGGGTCTGGTATGGATTGTAGGGGGACCCCCTACGTCAATTTTGCGGCGGAGGGGGGTCTCCTTACAACCCATACCAGACCTAAGGGCCTGGTATGCTCCTGAGGGGGAACCCATGCCGTTTTTTTCATTGAAAATTGGCATGGAGTTCTCCCTCGGGAATGCATACCAAATGCCGTCGCTTGAATGGGCCTTTACAAGGTGTGACTAACTTTACACCTTGTAAAAGCAGCCCTAGTTTTACACCAGGCAAACTAACACTTACGGCGTAAAAACTAGGTACAAAAGCTTTGAGGATCGCCCTAAGTGCTAATTTGCATACTAACAGAGGCATTTCGACTCGAAATGCCCCCAGTGGCGGATGCGGTACTGCATCCTAAGATCCGGCAGTGTAAGTCCCTTACAGATGTCGGATCTTCTGCCTAACTTAGGAAAACTGCTTCTGAGGATCAGTTCCAAAGTTAGAACCAGAGATACGACGGCTTACGCCGGAGTATCTCTTTTGTGGATATGGCCCCAAGTTCCTCACAACTACCTTCTTCTTCTGCATTGCCACTTTCATCCCTATGCCTACACACTGATCGAAATTTAGCCTGGTTCAGCAGGAACTGGACGAATTTCAATCTATTTGTGTCCCTCCCACCTTTAGGCAGTAGTATAATCTATTCAATAATTCCTATGTCCTTCAATAGATGATAGAGAAAAACATTTATTGACAATTGCATTCAACAAAGATATGTCTGTTCCTCATTTGTCAAAATATCTGAAAAATACACATGTGTTTCCTTACAGCAAGCAATGAAAGTGAAGTTAGCACTGAAAAATGACAGCTGGAAAATTTGGTTGCTTTTGCACCGTGGAGGCAGTTCTCATTTCAGAGAAAGATAAATAAGCAGACGTGCAAAGAGAAAAGGTAAAGTGGTTGTAGGGAAGTAGGTAAGGTAAGACATTTTTTTCCTTATTATATTTCCTGTATGTTTCTGTATGTATCACCCCCTCACCCTCCTTATACTTACCTAAATCCTTTCTCAAACTAGCGCTGTCTGTCTGCAGCAGCAATGGGGTCTTTCTCTCGCCTCACAGGACAATGAGGCAGCAGCGGGAGCCGCTTCTTTCAATCAAATTCTGTGGGGGTGGGACCAAGACATGCTGGGTGTGTTTATGGACCCACACACAGCCTGGCTCAGGAGTGCGCCCACACATGCACCCCCCATAGCAAACGGCTTGCTATGGTGGCACATACAGAAGAGGTGGAGCCAAGAGCACTGGTCGGGGACCCCAGAAGAGGAGGTTCAGGGCTGCTCTGTGCAATACAATTGCACAGAGCAGGTAAGTGGATAAGTACAACATGTTTATTGTTTTAGAACTTTATTACCACTTTACTTTTTTTTCTGTTTCTGACCTAAACAAATAAAACATGCTGAGTAGAAAAGACTGAAGATGGGTCCCAGTTCTTTAATCCAGTCACATGTGCCTGTGTTAGATCCTTAAATCTGAACTTTAATCATTTTTCATCTTTCCATCTATTACATCTTCTGCTCTTGTTGTTTTAACTTTGGATAGTAAAACATTCAGCTGCCCAAAGTTAAAATTATTGTAGCCAAACTTAGTGGATGGAGATTTCTGCAGCATATTTGGCCAGTACAGAATCACAGTATATATAAAATATTATGCAAAGTGGTTGGAAGGAATGCTACAGAATGGCAAAGATGTTTTTATTAAAAATTACGTGATCAGACTGCAGTTCCTCTTTAACACTGCAAAGAGAACTTTTGATCGAAAAAAGGATTTTCACATTCATTTCACAAGTAATGTGACCAGGCTAACCACCACCCAGATATTTACAAATATAATAGAATTTGTGCTCTGCTTTCTTTATGAATGTACATTTTATTTAAAACAATTTTTTTTGCAGTGGTATGACCACTGTAAGGCCATACCATAATCGTTCTTCTGAAATCACATTACTGGCCTTAGTAATGATGTCCAACTGAAGAAAAGTGGGGTTGATTTACTAAAACTGGAGAGTGCAAAATCCTATGCATGGTAGCCATCAGCTACTAACTTTAGCTTGTTTAATTAAGCTTTGACAAAATGTGTAGCGCTACGTATTAGTGTATTGTGAAAAAACACCACATAAAATATACTCAACAGGGTATAACCATAAAGTAACAATGTTCAATCCACATGAAAACAATCAGTCCATGTAGAAATTCAATGTGATAAATTGTAAATTGTGAGTAAATAACATAATAAAGATGTCATGAGATTAAATGAACCATCCCAAAGAAGATCTTCAGATGTAAGATGTAATTATGAATGTGCTTACCGGAACCGTTGGACCCGACTGTCATACGACAACAGGTCAATCGAGCTTACGATACCCAACCAGCTGTTCAACGGGACTGTCAGCAAAGATCCAAAAAGACGTGGAATACACTTCACTGGTGTCCAGAAGAGGTCAACCGAAGGTAAAGTCAAGGAGCCTGGTAATCCTCAGCCGAAGGTGACTCTGATAAATGTGTCTCAACCATGGATTAGTTAGAGAAATCGCGAAGATCCAACACCCATCTGAGATCAGCTCAGTTAAGACAGACAGCAACCCTTAATAGGGTAATGGGGACCAGCTGGAGACACTCAAAAAACTTTCCCTCCACAGAGCATGCAAAGAAAGGAAAAAATAGGGGCTCTGATGGTGCAGGTCAGCAAAAAAAGGTTTTAATGGTAAAAACCAGCATACAGGTTAAAAAAGCGATCACAGTTTAAAGATTCAAAAAAGTAATATGGGAGCAGGTGTTGTTAGCCCGACGCGTTTTGATCCAAGAAGGACATCTACTGGGGCACCCTATTAAGGGTTGCTGTCTGTCTGAACTGAGCTGGTCTCAGATGGGTGTTGGATCTTCGTGATTTCTCTATCTAATCCATGGTTGAGACACCTTTATCGGAGTCACCTTCGGCTAAGGAATACCAGGCTCCTTGACCTTACCTTTGGTTGACGTCTTCTGGACACCAGGGAGGTGTATTCCACTTATTTTTGGATCTTCGTTGACAGTCCCGTTGAACAGCTGGTTGGGTACCGTAAGCTCGATTTGACCTGTTGTCATATGACAGTCAGGTCCATCGGTTCCGGTAAGCACATTCATAATTACATCTGAAGATCTTCATTGGGATGGTTCATTCAATCTCATGACATCTTTATTATGTTATTTACTCATGATGGACAATTTATCACGTTGAATTTCTACATGGACTGATTGTTTTCATGTGGATTAAACATTATTACTTTATGGTTATACCCTGTTGAGTATATTTTATGTGGTGTTTTTTCACATTACACTACTACGTAGCGCTACACATTCACCCACACTCCTTTGGAATTTTGACACATACTTGTACAGCCACTTCACCTCCCCATTCGCTTTTTTAGTGTTTCTTTGTTATTTTTGGGTAGCGCAATAATTTTACACTTACGTTCTGTCTAAACAGCCAATGAGTGTATGCTTCACATGTTCTAGCCCACCTTAGGAGCAGGAAAGAGAAAAGCTAGGTTGCTAGGATGAAGTCATGAAATAGAAATTGCACTTCAGTCAGATGTCATACATAAGGCTGATGGATTATATTAGGCAGAAAGTTTAAAGGGAATAAGCATTAGTAGACTTCTTATTTAACACAAAAAAACTTAAAATTATATATAAAAAAAAACATAGTATTTTCTATAAAGTTAACATTGTTTTAAATGGAATGCTACAATACTTTTTCAGATGCTGGAAAAACACATAGGATTTTTTTCAGCACTTGGTACCTCACAGCATAGTAAAAGTACAATTGTAAAGAATATTTCATTCTGTTGCATCTGTTATCAAATAAGTTTGGTATTTCAGTAGTAGGTGCTAAAAAAACAAATAGAAATAAAATAAACTAAATGAAATAATAAAAAAAAGCAAACAATTCCAGAAAACTATGAAATTAAAGGACAGGAATGTGACCGGATATCATTTTGTTTGGACACAGCCTCATCCAGGTCTATCAGATTTCCATTGATGGCCACATCCATACAACCAATGTAGAAGGCGGAGACAGGCGTAGCGGTAGGCGGGATATCTGATGATAAGAGCAAATATAGTATTATTAACCCCCTAGTAGGTAATGAAGTTAAATATAATCAAACCCTACATTTGTACATTTGCACCTGGATTTAATGAAATTTAGTAGAATGTGGTTGTAATGCAGGACTAAATCCAAAAATGAAAAATTGCTATTAAGTAGAGTTTTTGGTAGAAAAGTCATGCCAAGTTTTCTGCTAGAAAAATTCCTGTGATCTTTTCTTTTGTGTGTACACTGTACTTTTCATGTACAGTGCAGTATACAGGCCCGTCTCATTTCTGGCAACTGTCAGATGCTAGGAATGGCACTGTTTTCCTGGTAAAATGTACATCCTATTTACATGTGTGGGAATTAGATCATAAGTAGCTACCCAATAGCCAAAATGCATGGTGGGTAAGAACAGGGGACAGAGTATTGACTGTGAGCTTGGACAAAGACACTCTCATAGGTAAGTGTGCTGTGTATGTTCACAGTATGGCAAACCCCACCCACACCCTGTAGACTTTAGCTATGCTTTAAACTTGAGCTCTAAGCACAGCTAAATATTCAGTTAAGATTTGCCCCTTAATGACCAGGCCTTTTTTTGCGATACGGCACTGCGTCGCTTTAAGTGACAACTGTGTGGTCGTACAATGATGTACCCAAACACAATTGATGTATTTTTTCCCCCAAATATTTAGCTTTTTTTTTTTTGTATTTGATCACCTCTGCGTTTTTTATTTTTTGCTCTATAAACAAAAAAGACCGACAATTTTGAAAGAAAAACTATGTTTTTTACTTTTTGCTATAATAAATATTAAAAAAATGTCTTCATTAGTTTAGGCCAATATGTATTCTTCTACAAATTTTTGGTAAAACAAAATTGCAATAAGCGTATATTGATCGGTTATAGTGTCTACAAAATAGGGGATAGATTTATGGCATTTTTATTTGTATTTATTTTTACTAGTAATGGCGGTGATCAACGATATTTAGCAAAACTATGACATTGTGTCGGACAGATTGGACACTTTTGACACTTTTTTGGGACCATTGACATTTATACAGCAATCGGTGCTATAAAAATGCACTGATTAATGTATGAATGTCATTGGCAGGGAAGGGGTTAACACTAAGGGGCAATCAAGGTTAAATGTGTTCCCTGGGAGGTGTTTCTAACTGTGGGGGAGGGGCCTGACTGGAAGTACAGAGAGATCACTGTTCCAGATCACTAGGAACAGACCATCACTGTCAGAACAGGAATCTGTTGGTTTACATTGATAGATCCCCATTCTGCCTTTCAATCGCAGGTGGCCAGCGGTCATCACAGCCCCTGGCCACACGCATTGGCTCCCCCGCCATGCACTGTAGCTGTTAAAGGGTTAATGATGACGGCTGGTCGGCAAGTGATTAAAGGATTAGTATGCCTTTAAAAAAAAAAATGCTGTCATGGGGTAACATGGTGAGCCTGTAAGGATGGACTTTTGTTTGCTTCCAAAGGGTTTTGCATTTCTGTACAAGTCTATTAGAATGCAAACCTGCTTGAAGCAGATCAAATGCAGGTCTGAAAGAGATCAACTGCAGGTCAAATGCATCTGTCATTGAATTTTGAATGATCTCAGAAGTGACCCAACAAAAGTCTAAAGCTTATCTAACAGGTAGTTCCTGTATTTTTCAAGACTTTATTGGTACGTTTAAACTAGGGTTGTCCCGATACCGATACTAGTATCGGTATCGGGACCGATTCCGAGTATTTGCGGGAGTACTCGTACTCCCGCAAATACCCCCGATACCCAAATAGAATACTTGCCCCCCCGCCGCCGCCGCCGTCGCCGTGAAGCCGCATCCCGTCGCCATTCGCCGCATCCCCGCTGCCGCCGACTGTGTCATACGCCGAGAACATTACAGCTTTGAATAGCTGTAATGATTGGCTCCGCGCATAGACACTCCCCCTTGCTCGGGTGAACTGTCCAATCCCGAGCGAGGGGGAGTGTCTATACGCAGCGCCAATCATTACAGCGATTCAAAGTTGTAATGTTCCCGGCATATTACACAGTCGGCGGCAGCGGGGATGCAGGTAAGTGGGACATGGCTGCATGGGGGGAGACGCTGGATACATGGGGGGGGAGACGCTGGATGGGGGGAGACGCTGGATACATGGGGGGGAGACGCTGGATGGGGGGAGACGCTGGATACATGGGGGGGGAGATGCTGGATGGGGGGAGACGCTGGATGGGGGAGGAGACAATGGCTGCATGGGGGGAGACGCCTGATGGGGGGAGACGCTGGATACATGGGGGGGAGACGCTGGATACATGGGGGGGAGACGCTGGATGGGGGGAGACGCTGGATACATGGGGGGGAGACGCTGGATGGGGGGAGACGCTGGATACATGGGGGGGAGACGCTGGATGGGGGGAGACGCTGGATGGGGGGGGAGACAATGGCTGCATGGGGGGAGACGCTGGATTGGGGGAGACGCTGGATGGGGGGAGACGCTGGATGGGGGGAGACATGGCTGGATGGGGGGGTGACAATGGCTGGATGGGGGGGGGAGACGCTGGATGGGGGGAGACAATGGCTGCATGGGGGGTGACAATGGCTGCATGGGGGGTGACAATGGCTGCATGGGGGGTGACAATGGCTGCATGGGGGGTGACAATGGCTGCATGGGGGGTGACAATGGCTGGGTGGGGGGAGACAATGGCTGGATGGGGGGTGACAATGGCTGCATGGGGGGTGACAATGGCTGCATGGGGGGTGACAATGGCTGCATGGGGGGGTGACAATGACTGCATGGGGGGAGACAATGGCTGCATGGGGGGAGACAATGGCTGCATGGGGGGAGACAATGGCTGCATGGGGGTGACAATGGCTGCATGGGGGGTGACAATGGCTGCATGGGGGGAGACAATGGCTGCATGGGGGGAGACAATGGCTGCATATGTGTCGGGACATTGCTGCATTTGGGGACACATTTAAAAAAAGTATCGGTATTCGGTATCGGCGACTACTTGAAAAAAAGTATCGGTACTCGTACTCGGTCCTAAAAAAGTGGTATCGGGACAACCCTAGTTTAAACCCAAAGGTAAATTTCCACTTCACAAATGTAGAGGACCTCTGCTTTAGAGGAGGAGCCAGGATCACTGGTGGGAGACCCCAGAAGAGGAGGATCAGGGCTGCTCTGCACAAAACCATTGCACAGAGTAGGTAAGTATGACAAGTTTGTTATTTTAATTTTAAAAACATTCTCACTTTACAACCACTTTATATCTGCACTACCTCAGGTTTGGTCAAAGGCAACAGAGGGAGGGATGGATTTTTAAATACTTTTTTCTTTTATTCTGCTCAGAATTTTTGTTTTCTACCCAAAAACATAGTGTCAAGAAAAAGAAGTACCTGGAATTCCTCCTAAATATGTATCCAATTGTCCTTTCATTTCCTGATCCAAAACCGACAACTGCGTTTTCATTTCTTCTTTGTTCGCATAGCGGATTTCAGTGTAGGAATCGGATGTGATATCCAGAGCTGACTTTGTAGCTGTTATGCCTACGAAGAGGTTTTTGTCCGTACATATCCTTTTTGTTGACAGTCGTGCCACTGTGATGCCTTTAATACTGACAATGATGTCCTTAAAAAAAAGAGTTAAACAGAGTCTACTAAGGCTTACATTTAACTCATTCATTACCATTCATCCCGTGTTTAGGGCATGAAGCATTCAGTAGTATTGATAATCCTACCTGCAGAAAAGGCAAATACACTCATGTGTTTTCATGATGTTTCTACAGCAGTGGACTAAAAAACTTCTAGGGTTAAAGTGGATGTAAACCCGATTCATGAAATTTGAGCTGGGCACATATATATGCAGTATTTTGGTATCTCTTTTCAATGAGCTAAGTCTTATAACTCTCTTCTGAACGGTTCCTCTGTTATCAGCCTGAGAACTCCTGACATATTTTTTGACTTTTTAGACAAAAGCAGCCTGAATCTTTTGTCAAAGCAGGTTGCTAAAATAGATTAGCAGAGAGCAGCTCCTATTACAAAACATCTCTGAGAGTCTCTGCCTATGAGGAGAGGGGGTGTGTGCCTTTCCTCCAATCAGCAATGTTAGCTATCTTTGCTGTATGCCCAGACATCACACTCTGTGTTAACCAGGAAGAGAAAATCTCCTAACACGATCTCAACTTTCTAAACAGTATATAAATGTGAAGACAGCAGATATACATATAAAACCTATGTAGGGAGATTTGGTTAATCTCTGTGTATCATCTGAGGCTGTTCACTTCACTGGGTGTATGGAGGGTTTACATCCACTTTAAGTACAAAAGTTTGATTTACTATGAAAACAAGGGTGTACCTTAAACTTGACAAATTCTCTATAAATGATATGTGATTTGTACAAGCACAACCTGTTATTAAAAGCATTATAATCAAATAAGAATTAAACCCGCTTCGGATTTATTTGTGGGAAAATGAACAACACTCTATAGACATAAGAGTTCCCCAAAATACTCACTGATTTCTGTGTACAGATGGTCAAACATTTTTAGAATTTTGATTGAAATACTTCAATACTAAAAAAAATGGCGTTTGCTTTTATGGGAATTACGTTGCTTTGGACCGCAGTGACCAAAAAAAAAACGAAGGATCAGGATGGAAAATTTTTGTATAACAAACAAAATTGTGTGCATGATATTTGTTTGGAAAAGTCCATTCATTCCAAAATCAAATAATAAAAGCTAATCAAATTTTGAGGTACTTTAGAATGACATTCAAGTAGGGTTGTCCCGATACCGATACCAATATCGGTATCGGGACCGATACCGAGTATTTGCGGGAGTACTTGTTCTCCCGCAAATGCCCCCGATGCCTGGCCGAATACTTGTCCCCCTCCCCGCCGCCGCAACGTGCCATCGCCGCAAACCTGCCGCTGCATACCGCAAAGCCGCCGCCACGTTAATCTGCGTGCGGGGAACATTACAGCTTTCGTTTGAATAGCTGTGTTCCGCGCCGCGTATAGACACTCCCCCTTGCTGGGGATTGGACGGGTGATCTGTCCAATCCCGAGCAAGGGGGAGTGTCTATACACGGCACGGCGGGGAACACAGCTATTCAAACAAAAGCTGTAATGTTCCCCGCACGCTGATTAACGCGGCAGCGGCATCATCTAGGTATGGGGGACATGGCTGCATATATGGGGGACATGGCTGGATATATGTGCGGGACATGGCTGGATATATGTGGGAGACATGGCTGGATATATGTGGGAGACATGGCTGGATATATGTGGGGGGACATGGCTGGATCTATGTGGGGGACATGGCTGGATATATGTGGGGGACATGGCTGGATATATGTGGGGGACATGGCTGGATATATGTGGGGGACATGGCTGAATATATGTTGGGGACATGGCTGGATATATGGGGGGACATGGCTGGATATATGTGGGGGACATAGATGGATATATGTGGGGGACATGGCTGCATATGTGGGGGACATGGCTGGATATATGTGGGGGACATGGCTTGATATATGTGGGGGACATGGCTGGATATATGTGGGGGACATGGCTGGATATATGTGGGGGACATGGCTGAATATGTGGGGGGACATGGCTGCATATGTGGGGGACATGGCTGGATATATGGGGGGACATGGCTGCAATATGTGGGGGGACATGGCTGGATATATGGGGGGGGGGCATGGCTGCAATATGTGGGGTGACATGGCTGGATATATGTGGGGGACATGGCTGGATATATGTGGGGGACATGGCTGGATATATGTGGGGGACATGGCTGGATATATGGGGGGACATGGCTGGATATATGTGGGGGACATGGCTGGATATATGTGGGGGACATGGCTGGATATATGGGGGGACATGGCTGGATATATGGGGGGACATGGCTGGATATATGGGCGGACATGGCTGCATATGTGGGGGACATGGCTGGATATGTGGGGGGATGTGGCTGCAATATGTGGGGGGACATGGCTGCAATATGTGGGGGGACATGGCTGCAATATGTGGGGGACATGGCTGCATATGTGGGGGGACATGGCTGCATTTGGGGACACATTTAAAAAAAAAGTATCGGTATCGGCGAGTACATGAAAAAAAGTATCGGTACTTGTACTCGGTCCTAAAAAAATGGTATCGAGACAACCCTACATTCAAGTCAAGTAATCAAATGTACGGAGAATTTTCATACAAATGCTCACAAAAAATCTTCCTGTGAACGTTCGTTTGAAATTATACTGGTGTATGGTCAGCTTAAGTTATGACAAGTTTTTTGCATCTTTTCTTGGTTATGTGTGGATATTCCTATTAATTAATAATATGTGCAGTATATACAGTAGTTACCGTTTGTAATCCTTTTTGACCATCAATGTCAAATGTCAAGATAGAGTTGCTGAAAATTCTAAAGTTGGATTCACACCTTTCCATGCACATTTTAATGCATTGTTAAGTGCATTGTCATTGATCACACTTTTAAAGTTTGTAAAGTCAAAAAAGAGTTTGTATGGATAAGGCACTATTAGGTTTTAGATACACTTCAAAGCTCAATTGAAGTTTCAGTCTAAATAAGCTAAATACACTTGTATTTGTTCTTTACCCAGGCATGCACAGTCTGCAACACTGAAAAAGAGTGTATGGGTAGGGAACTAAGCTGAGTGCTGAGTTACGAGATTCCAGGGCCACGTATTCCATCTGCAGAATGGGGAGGAAAGGGTGATGGAATGACCACTAATAGTTTTTAGAACTAGTTAAATAAACAAAATAAAAGAAAACTATTTGAAAAAAATAATGTTAAATACTATTGGCTAAAAAAGTATTACATTTTTTCCCTAAATATCAAGACCACAAGAGGTGACTGGATATGTCTAGAGGTGAAAGCAAAACCCTTTTTAATATATTGATTTTAATATTATATCACAGTCTTCATAGGTCCTCTTAAAGGTTTGTGTTTTTTCACCTTAATGCATCCTATGCATTAAGGTGAAAAAACACCTGGCAATGACAGCCCCCCCAGTCCCCCCGTTTTACTTACCTGAGCACGTTCAACTGCTTGGCTTGTCCCCGGCGTCCTCTTCTCCACTGCTTCTCTGCATTTATTGGATAGATTTATAGCAGCGCAGCCATTGGCTCTCGCTGCTGTCAATCAAATCCAATGAAGCGGCCGCCGGGGGGGCGGAGCCGAGACAGCCACCGAGGGACCCCAGAACAGACGGATTGGGGCCACTCTATGCAAAACAAACTGCACAGTGGAGGTAAGTATGATATGTTTGCTATTTAAAAAAAAAATAATGAAGCTTTACTGCCCCCAAGCACGCTTGCAACAGCAGTAATAATTATAATAAATATAAAAAAAAAACTGTAGACATACTTGCACAATGTCAGATGACTGATCCTCAATAGCTATTGCCAACGGCACGGTGTCTTCTTTAACTAGCGCAAACATTACCCCAGTGCCAGTAGATGATCGAATGTCCAGAGTAACATTCACTATCCAATCTTCCTCAATTGATGTGATATCAGCTATAAGGAACAATAACAAATTATATCTGTATTGAGGCAATGCCACAATATAATTTTATAAACAAATGCATTATGCACAATGACTTACTGTAGTTGAGTTTGAAGTGGGCCAGTCCTCCTCCGGGATAGTAGGAGCCCTCCTCCACATCCACCAGGCAATGCTTACTCTGCTTTCCTTGGATAAATTCCTTTACACCTAGTGCTCCTTGATTCATCAGGTTCCATCCACGGATACAACCATCCAGTCGGGGGTTAATCTACAGTGAGATATATGTTTTTAAGCATGGGAGGAGGAGGGTTTAAAATAAGTTCCACAATTTAAATTCAGTACATTTTTTCGGATTAAAAGCGTAACTCGAACCCTTTCCCACTTCACTGAAAATGTTTTTCTTCTTTTGTCTATAGCCTTATACACGCGATTTGGATTTGGGCTTTAACCTACTAACAGGAAAAAATAAACAAATAGTGAAGTGACCTCCAATTTGTCATAGGGCAGACGTTCCCCTGAGCCCAACCCTAATGCAATGTGCGCTTGGATCTCTGTGTGAAAGAGAAGGGAGGGGGTTCCTATCCCAAGAGTTTCTGTTTATGATAAGCATGTCTCCTATCTAAGTAGTGGTCAGTATAGGCTTTCTAATCTGCCCAATCAGAGTCCTCCTAACAAGGCTTGGTTGGGGCCATCTTGCTTACTCCCCACACATGAGACGATCTATTTCAACTAGAATCAGGTGACTTTCATCCCATTCTGTGATTCCATTTCTTTGGACAGCTTTAGCAGTAATGTCGTTTAAGATGGTAGGGTGGTTGTTACATTTGCCTTACTAACATGATTATATGGGTAATATAGTAAAATGTCAACAAAGGAAAGACATAGTATTAATTTTTTCTTTGCTATGCTCTTTTGTTAACAGAGGTTACCTCTTGTGTAAATCTCATGTCAAAATGATCAGTAGATCCAGAGCTGTTGAAGTTTGATATACTGCATAGCTAAATTGTTCCTGTAAAAGTCAAACTTGACCTTTCTCCCTTCCTGTTGGTCCTTGAAGGTGGCAGCCCTTAGTAACTCAGTAAATGGAAGGAAATTACTTTTACAGGAGAATATGAAATTTGTATTTCACATCCCCTTTCCCTGTATCTCTAGCTCTACAAATCATTTTGACATGCAGATAACTTCTGCTTGGGTTATTTTTCATTATTTGCTGAGTTGTTTAATAGTATTATTTGTACTACTGAAGTAGCCCTATATCAAGCTGCTCTGTGGAAGTAGCACTCTGAAGATCCAGACCGCTACCCTTCATACACCTTTACATCCTTTTTTGGGTGTACAACGGCAGCAGCGCAGGAGCCTATATAAACTGCATTAGACATCACTGGTGTTTGCTCCTGTTCCCCTGATGACAGTGTTTGAGGGTGAGACATGTTGGGCGGGGCTTAACTTGTGATGTCAGTGCTTTCACCACGTAGCCAGCGGCAAGGTTTTGGCGGTTTTACACTATGTGTGGGCTCTGTTCCCCTCCATGAGCGAGGATGTGGCCTGATCTGACATTTTGATCCTTGAAATCACTGGAACCAAAAGTTGGTGTCCTGCTATTGCAATTGATGAATGTCTGGAGGTCTGTTAATTACATGCTTGGCTGATCTCTGTGGTGGGTATCTTTCATATTTGGTAAGAGGCCAACCTTATTTGCGGTGAAGGCAACAAGTGTATTGGTCGTCTCTTCAAGATACATTCAAAGATAGTTGGATAGTTGAATGTTTTCACTCGTTCCCGGACTTTACTGTTTTTTAGAAGATTTGCACATCACTGATGTTTTTCACTTAATGTTTGTGGACTTTAATTTGTGCGAATGTGTACTCATTGTATGTGTATATATAGACTTTACACAGAGTGCAGCAGCCTAGATCTCTTGCAGTGCTCCTTGCGCAGTGCTCCAATCATCAAAGTTCAAGATCTGGCAAGTAGCACTGTTGATTGGAGCACTACACAGGGGGTGTGGGACTGCTGGAGATCCAGAACGCTGCACTCTATGTGAGAGCGGTGGTCTGACTCTCCTGCATGCTGCTGGTACAAGGCAGCTTGATATAGGGCTACAAGGACAGAAGGTGTTTTTCAGATTCGGCGTTTACAAGACTAAAACAGTTTTTTTTGCTAGAAAATTACTTAAAACCCCCAAAAATGATATATATTCTTTTTCTTACACCCTAGAGAATAAAATGGCGGTCATTGCAATACTTTTTGTCACACCGTATTTGCGCAGCGGTCTTACAAGCGCACTTTTTTTGGAAAAAATTCACTTTTTTTAATTAAAAAATAAGACAACAATAAATTTGGCCCAATTTTTTTATATATTGTGAAAGATAATGTTACGCCGAGTAAAATGATACCCAACATGTCACGCTTAAAAATTGCGCCCGCTCGTGGCATGGCGTCAAACTTTTACCCATAAAAATCTCGATAGGTGACGTTTAAAAAATTCTATAGGTTGCCTTTTTTGAGCTACAGAGTAGGTCTAGGGCTAGAATTATTGCTCTCGCTCTAACGATCGCAGCGATACCTCACTTGTGTGGTTTGAACACCGTTTTCATATGCGGGCGCTACTCGCGTATGCGTTCGCTTCTGGGCGCGAGCTCGTCGGGACGGGGCGCTTTAAAATATTATTTTTTTTTGTTTTCTTATCCGCCGCGGAGACCGCCGTTATCGTTTACACGCCAGCCCACAGAAGATATGGATACCTCGGTTGTGGCAGCAGCTGCTGCCGTTACCGAGATATCCATCTTTAAAAAGAGGACGTATATATACAGTGGGCGGGCGTTAAGTGGTTAAAGGACAAGAATAAAAAAATAAAACTAATTTAAAAAAGACCTACACCTGTTACTTTTTTTAACCAGCCTGAACACTTTTGTCTAATACAAAATGAGGGCTCAATTGGGCGTTAAAGGATCACTAAAGGTATTTTTTTTTAAATAACAAACATGTTATACTTACCTCCACTGTGCAGCTCATTTTGCACAGAGTGGCCCCAAACCTGGTCTTCTGGGGTCCCTCGGTGGCTGTCTCGGCTCCCCCCGCAAGGACACAACACTTCAATGTGAGCGAGCTCGCATGGTGTTGAGTGCTTGTGGGCACGCTCCCATGATACAGCCGGTATCACTCGGCCCCACCCTCCGGCGCGCCGCATCATTGGATGTGATTGACAGCAGCGCAAGCCAATGGCTACGCTGCTTTTAATCAACCAATAAATGAGCCGGGAAGACGACCCAGAAGCCTGCATGTTCATGGCGCGGGACTTTCGAAGGGTCAGGTAAGTAAAGGGGGGCTCAGAGGGGCCACTAATACACAGATGTTTTTTCACCTTAATGCATAGAATGCATTAAGGTGAATTTTTTTTAACCTTTACAACCCCTTTAATATTTAGAGAGAAAGTAATATTTACAAAGAAAGCAAAGTAGAATGATCAGAGCTAAAACAAACATAAAAAGCTACCACTGGCACTGATATGGGTGACTAGGCACCTAATTATGGGTTTATGCAACTCCTCTGCTGTTTACTTTTGTTCTTCCCTCAATAAAGGAATTTAAATGTATCACAATGATTGCACTGTGAATAAACATTCCATGAAATCACCGGTTTAATGAGATTTTCTATTTTCCGTGGCAATCCCGCTATGTAGACTTTGGTTTCCAAAATACCATTCACAGGTTTAAACAGATATTTGGGATTATTGATGTTCATAACAGCTTCTTTCGCAATCTTCACACTTATACTGTTTTCCAGCTCTTCTACTGACACCTACAAGATGAATGAACACACATTCTTGTTTACTATGTAGCTGTTTATTTTTACAATGTTTGAACAAGAGGTGATATGTGAAGGAAGAAAGCAGAGATAAATTATAATAAGAATGGTGCTTGCAAATGTACAGCTGTATTATAGCTTACTCTAAAAATTAACTGTGGTTTACATATAATTTAACTCATTGTTTAGTTTACATGCCATAGCCACAATGTTCAGACGGGCATACCGAACAATTAGGAATTATCTGTCATTTGTCAAACGGCAATTAAAATGATATTAAATGGGACCACCAATCGCTTCTTCACCCGCTGGGAAGTCTTTAAAGAATATTCTTTCTCACTGATGGAAATCCAACAACTCATGGTCACCCTTTCAATACACCACCTGGTATGCCAAGGCAAACCTTACCAATTCCTTGGGCAAACTCAAACTACTTGACTCTGAACCCAACCTGGGTAGTGAACCCTCCACCCTTGCAGAGTGCTGTCTGAGTCCTTGTAACTTCCCCAAACAGATCACCGCTGACTGCCCCCGCATCCTCCTCCAGCCCCCCTCCATTCTGCTGCTGTCCCCCTCTGTGCCCCCTCCATGCTGCTGTCTCCCTCCCTCCGTGTCCCCCTCCATGCTGCGGTCTCCCTCTGTGTCCCCCTCCATGTTACTCTCTCCCTCCGTGTCCCCCTTCATGCTGCTGTCTCCCTCCGTGTCCCCCTCCATGCTGCGGTCTCCCTCCGTGTCCCCCTCCATGCTGCTCTCTCCCTCCGTGTCCACCTCAATGCTGTGGTCTCCCTGCGTGTCCACCTCCATGCTGCGGTCTCCCTCCGTGTCCCCCTCCATGCAGCCGTCCCCCTCCATGTCCCACTCCATGCTTCTGCCCCCCTCCGTGTCCACCTCCATGCTGCAGTCTCCCTGCGTGCCCACCTCCATGCTGCAGTCTCCCTGCGTGCCCACCACCATGCTGCGGTCGCCCTCCGTGTCCCCCTCCATGCTGACATCCCCCTCCATGTCCCGTTCCATGCTGCCGTCCCCCTCCGTGTCCACCTCCATGCTGCGGTCTCCCTCCGTGTCCCCCTCCATGCTGCCGTCCCCCTCTGTGTCCCCTTCCATGCTGCGGTCTCCCTCCATGTCCCCCTCAATGCTGCTCTCTCCCTCTGTGCTGCTGTCCCCCTCCATGCTCCTCCTCCACCCCCTCGATCTGTCAGGATGGAGAGCAGAGGTAGAAGCCAGTAAATCCGGCTCCTTACTGTTCTGAATGTACAGTCCATTCACATAACTGAAACATCGTAAACTGTGTTTACAATGTTTCAGTTTATGAATGAAGAGGAGCCGCTGTCTGCTCTCCTCCCTCCTCCTCCTCCTCCTCCTCCTCTCCAAGCTAACAGACTGACTCCAGACTTCACTGTCTACTGGTAACTCTTTCCTGTGACCAGACCAGAAGCAGCCCCCAGGAGCCAACAGCATAGGAATTATAAATTGCAAGTTATGGGGTAGGATAACAAATAGTTTATTGGGAATGTTTATTTTTCCCAATGTGTTAAGCTAAAAAATGTTGGGGGTTTATTACTACTTCAGCTGAACTTCAAGTGGAGCTCCGCTGAATTTTTTTTATTTTTTAAGCAAATATTGCAGCTGCTGACTTTTAAAATATGGACACTTATCTGTCCAGGGTGCCCGAAATGTCGGCCCCCGAAGCCAAATCTGTCCCTCAACTCTCGGGTGGTGCCACTGCCATCTTCGGTAAGGGAATCAGGAAGTGAAGCCTTGTTGCTTCACTTCCTGGTTCCCTACTGCGCATGCGTGAGTCGCGCTGCGCGAGTCGCGCTGCGCGATCTGAATCGGAATGGTACCTGCTGTCTTCTGGGACCTGTGTGTCTCCCAGAAGACAGCGAGGGGGAGCAAATACCTATATTAAACAGGTATCTGCTCCCCCTCCCCTCTGAAAGGTACCAAATGTGACCCCGGAAGGGGGGAGGATTTCCCGAAAAGCGGAAGTTCCATTTTTGGGTGGAACTCCACTTTAAAGCACAAATAATTTCTATCTTTTAATTACATCGTTTTGCCTACCTATGCACCCTGGCCTTATCAGTTTTATCTCCTGTGATAAAGGTAAAATCCCTTGTAGGATCCCCCTGTATTTCCAGCCTCACTGCCGACCCCAGCCGGTCATGTGCTCTTCCCCATTCCCCCTTGCAAAATCATTCAAAAACCCAGACTGTGAACTAAACCCATTGATTTAATAGTTTCCCAAAACTGATATATTCAAGGTATGCTGTGATGATAAGGTGTACTGGGCAAGGAATAGCATAACTTGGTAGGCAGTGCTGGCACATACCCAATCTAAGCCATCCAATCAGAGAGCTTCATGTTGTAAGTGTACCACTGATATTACTAGGTGCCAAGTTTAAAGAAGAAACCTTGCTTTTATTTTTTTTGTTGTGTTCTATTCTTTAGGGGACCAAGTACATATAGTTCTTTGCCCCATCTTCCTATTTGGTGTCTAAGGCTGCCCATAGCTGGGTCGCTGGCTGACCGAAAGAAAACAAAGCAATTCCCTCATCTACACAAGCAAGGTGGATGGGGGATCCCTCCAAACTGTGCTATTGTATTATGACAGTGGGGACTCCTCTGCTGGCAGAATACCTGATCAATGCTACAACTGATTGGCTGCAGCCATTGATCGAATGAAAATTTGTCAACATTCCCATTCGAGAGAAGTTAAACGTTATACCGACTTTTGTCAAGCGGGAATGAGATTTTGATCCCTTTATGGCCAGCTTAAGGCTAGCTGTAAGTTTTGTCAGGACACCCCTCCTTCTGTTATCAGCATAAAAAATGCAGGACCATGATCTAGATGTGTCATGCATTGAAACACAAACCAATTTGTAGGAGCCCATAATGAAACAATCCTTGGGTTCTGTGCCTTTATGTGACCCCATGCCACACAAATCAAAATAGATAGATAGATAGATAGATAGATAGATAGATAGATAGATAGATAGATAGATAGATAGATAGATAGATAGATAGATAGATAGATAGATAGATAATTTAAACTATTAAATATATTGTAAGGTAAAAATAAGGAATGTGTAGAGTTTTTACAGTATAGAAAACCATGAAAACACACACATAACAGTAAGAAAAAAAAAAAACACATAGATTATTATATTAGTAGAGAATGTAAATCAATAACGATACCACTAGTTTATTTTAATACAACTGTCGTCCTTTGAAAAAATAAATACTGCAATTTAAAAACTCGAAAAACAATTATAAGACCAAGACACTCACTATATGCCAGTCTCCGTTATTGATTGACTTGCCGCCAGTTGTAACTTTTGTCCATAGGTCATTTTTGAACTGAATTTCAATTTTTCCATCACGCAGAGCGAGTAGAAACCATGATGTGGCGTCAGCTGACTCTGCATACAGAATCACTCCCTCTCCATCGTAGGTTCGGAAATCAAATTCCGCTGAAAACCTTTGTGGGAAATAAATTCCATAATGTCAGCTTAAGGTGGAACTTTACTCATAACAACTTGAAAAAAAATATGTTTTTCAACAAGGAAAATACATTCCACATTCATAATTATACTGCCAAAATTTGTGTGTGCTGTAAATTGCATCCAGCATTGCCCCCGTTTCTTCTTGCTGGAGACTGCCATTTTGCTGAAGCCCAGAGCCGCTGAGCAGTAGTAAATCTTCAGGCTGTCAACAGATTGGCCTGTAATGGCTCTGATTTTTGGTGCAATGCCGAAAAATTTAAAGCAACTGAGCGTGTGTAGAACAGGGCGAGTGTATTACTGGATTTTAACCTCTTGGCGCCGAGCGCACGCAAATATGCGGCCTCTTGGCAGCCTGGCCTTGGCACAGAGTGGCTGCATATTCACATGTAATAGCACCAACAGTGCTGTGCTGAGAGCGCATGCCCTGCGTGTTCCCGGCACAGTGAACGGCAGCTCACAGAAAACTCCTGATCGCTGCTTACGTTTGGGAGTTTTACAATCATGTGACCGTTGTGAAAGCCAATCACGGCGGTCACATGTCCATAAGCCCTGCCCGCCTCCCGGCATAGCAAACCCCTTAAAGGGCTTGCGGCAGCTGGCGTCAAAAGGGTTAAAAAGTAGTTACCTATTTTTAATGTTTTCATATAGCTATACCTGCAAAAGGGGCCAACCTGAAGTGATCTAGCTGGACCCAATTTTCTGACTAAAGTTTAATTTTAAGCTCCTCATGAGCCTATAAGACCAACTATTTCTTATGAACAAATCTGATAGATAAAGATGTTTGGCACTTTCCATGCAGGTCATTCAGAATTCGATAACAAAAAAGTTTGATCGTTGGCAACAGCACATACACTGGGCAATGATTGGAAGAAAAGGTTGAAAATAATATTTCTGTGTAAACTGTATGGGCAACTTTGTTAATCTGGACACATTCTCCAGATCATTAATGTGATATCTACAGTACTTCTCACTTCCTTAAAGGAACACTAAAGGTTAGTTTTTTATTAGATCAACTGATTGCTGTAACCTAGAGCACTTAAATATCACTTACCTCGTTTTTCCTTTTGACCTCCAAAATACAGTAATCCAGGTTTGAAAATGACATTTCCTGTCTCTCCTCTTCTTGCTTTCCACCAGCATCTGAGCCGTTTTGCATGGTGGAAAGCAGAATGTGCTCACCCCCTCCTTATGACTACAGCCCTGCGTGAAGATGCGCTCTTATCCCTCACAGGCATGGAGGCTAAGCCTAATGGGAACTGTAGTTCCCATAAGGCCGTGATGTAGCAAGAATGAATGCGCATCGCAAACCAGGAAGTCAGTGAGAATAATGATTCAGGAGTGACGGAGATGAATAAAACAGCTCGATTTCCACAGGTATCAAAACTAGTTATAATGCAAAACATTACTTTTTACTTTATCAGCTACTGTCAGACTTTAATTTAAGAGGGAAAATATTTTTGTCTTTACAACCCCTTTAAGGCTCCATTTTGGCGTTTCCGAATTGTGGGCAGAACCGTAGCACGCCATGGTGAGAATGGAGCCTTATATGTTAACAGAAGAGTGGAGCAGTATATGCAATTTTTTTCAAGAGATGCAACCACCCTAAGCCCTACTAGTATAGCATGTCTGGAGCAATAAACAGCAGCCAGATGTGATAATGGTTTCCCATGCTGGAATTATACCTCTTTTTATATAGGGGTTTATATATAAAGAAATGGATCTGATGCTGAGCAAACATTCAATGTATGTGTTGTTTTAAATTACACAAATGAATTCACCACCAATGAATGTCTGGTGAACATCTTTTTTTACTACTTTCTAAATATGATAACAAATGGTGCCGCACCTCATACACATTAATATAACTGGACAAAAATATAACAGTGACTGCAATTCCTCACTGTATACAATAAACTGATAAAAATAAAAACGATATTTCAGTCCACAATCTATTGTCTTGACTTCAATATCTTTTAACACATTACAGTGTTTATACTTTCATAAATTCCACCAATTGATTGGAGGTGCCACATGCAGATGCAATCCTTGGTGCCACTATTCCAGCACCATCACCACATTGGTCTTCATTATCACTGCAGCCGCTAGTTTCCTTTCCAGTTTTATTGTACAACAGGCTAATTAAGGATGTTCTAACGTGATGCCGGCATAGGTGAATCCCCTAAAGGTGTGCCTTTGCACAAAATGTTCTAGGCGGAGCCTATGTGCTGACATCATATCACCACTTCTGGTCCTGAGAACGGTGGCCATCTTTTGTAAGTTTGGCTGGTTTTATATTTGTTTACCTGATGCTGAATTCACTTCTTAGGCATAAATTCGACACTATATAAAGCATTCCGTGGCTCCGTGTGGTGAGCATTTTTCATACAGCACCCTACCAACCTCTGGTGGTGAAAAGTCCAAATTACTGGTAGTTGCCATAAGGAGATTTGGAGTTGATACATACTACAGGCTGTTTTGCTGAATTTACATGCAGCTGTCTTACTGGTGAGTGCATAAGTGGTGGTGGAATAGTGGCACCAAGGATTGCATTTGCATGTGGCACTGGCACTCATTGGGGGAATTTACAGAAGTATAAACACTATATTATGGTGGAAGATATTAAAGGTAAGACAAAGGATTGTGGATTGGAATATAGATTTTTTATTGATTTATGGAATAAAACGAGGAATCACAGTCACTGTTATCATTCTATTTTATTAGCATGTGTATGAGGCACTGCACCGTTTGTTGTATGATTTATTTTAAGGGTTTGTATATGCTCCTTCTTGTTAGCTGCCTGCACCTCTAAGCGCAGACATCGTCACCAATTGAATTACTTTCTAAATATGCTCCCTAGTGTCCAAGTAACTTAATCATTAGCTCTGAGCTCAATTTAATATTAGTCTTACTAGCAACCATAATTAGTTTGATTTCAACAAATAGGGACAAATATCTGTCTTTTACTGAAAATAATTAGACATTTGACTTAAATATGGCAAATCTAGCCATCTAGCCTTCCTTACCTTGTAACATCTGGCAGTTTGAATCTCAGATAGACAACAGGAATTCCTGTGAATTGCTCTGCCAGGTACAGCAACTCGTAATTTGTCTCCAGATTGAGAGGAACACACGTTGGGATACGCTACAACAGAGAACATAAAACATGAATACAATCCACTCAACACAGTCAGAAACAACTGCTATTTAGATGTTTTGCAATAAAAGTCAATAAGTAGTTGCCTATGTATTTAAAATCTAAAATTTATATTTTTTTCACTTATTTTTGCAAGATAATCAAGTGATTTAATTTAATTTCCATCTGAATCCCACCAGTGACAATATCTGCTTGAAATTTGTATATATTGTTTGTGTTTGAATATGTTATAAAATATAATATATTTCCTCCAAGTGCCTCAGTTTATTTCTATCATCCAAAAAACATACTGGTTGGTTAATTTGTGCCCCTGAGAATTGTCCCTTACAATGTATATGAAATTGCGTGGAGATGTTGGTGAGCTCCTTTGAGAGACAAGAGATAGGAATGCTCCAGTATACTCTGATGCCTCGTACACACGACCGGTTTTCCAGGCGGTCAAACGTCTGCTGGGAAAACCCTGGGGAAAACCGAAAACCTGCTCAGCTGCTTTTCCCCATATACACATGGCCGGTTTTCCCGACAGGAAAACTGCCATGACAGCTCTGGTCGGGAAAACCAGACATGTGTATGCTCCACTGCAGTGTTTGCCATAGGAAAACTGCTGAGCAAAAAAACGCAGAGAATCGCGGCGGGAAAAAAGATAACAAGTTTTCATTTTTTTGCTCGCAGTTTTCCTGTCAGGAAAACTGCTATGGAGCATACACACGGCCTGTTTTCCTGACCAAACATGGCAGTTTTCCCGTAGGGAAAACCGATCGTGTGTACGAGACATAAGACATTTTATGCTATTGTGGATAATAAATACATAAAATAATTAAATAACGGCTTCTTGGTATGTTTTCATTTTCTTCACATTTTGCCAGAATGTTTTCTTTCAATAATCTGTCTACTTTTTAGCATTATTTTCCAATGTACAATTTCAGAGCCCTAATAATCGATTTATAGTTGACAACCTTTTTGATCGACATGCCACATACACGGAAGTGGATTTTGACTGATACTTAAGATACGATTGTATCTTATTATATGGTTGAAAATATTTAATGGTGTCTTTATTTCCACATGTAATCTCATAATATGATTGATCAGAATACAATCATATTTATGACTAGAATATACCAGTGCTGCTGATTGGTGCAAAGTGATCATGTGATTGGTAATTTTCTGCACTGGCTGAGCAACTTAGTTTGATCAAATCCGAAACAAAGTCTGAATTGTAAAGTAGAATCTCACATTAGTTAGACAATAAAATTGAAGTGTGCATGGACACCATAAGGCCTCGTACACCCGACCGGTTTCCTCGGCAGAATCTATCAAGAAACTTGGTAGGAGATTTTTTTTGCCGAGGAAACCGGTCGTGAACTCGACGAGCCAAAAAGAGAGCAAGTTCTCTTTTTGCTCGACTGGAATGGAGAAAATTGGCTTGTCGAGTTCCTCGACAAGCCTAACAAGAACTCGACGAGGAAAACGATGTGTTTCGCCCGCCAAGTTCCTCGGTCGTGTGTACAAGGCCTAAGAGTATATACAGATCAACCTGGGATTGTGGTCACTGAATTCATATTGTTCTAATTGTGCATTGACCACACTATGGTTTCTAATAAAGAAGTTCTATAATCTACAAGTTGGCCACATAAAGTATACACATCAACATGGTCAGATATACAGTACTAAGTACACCAAGCCTACAGATTTGGTATGGCTTATGTTTGAGCCCATGTCCTAGTGCAAGAATGACTTATAAATGTGTATCTCCACTCTTCATCAGATTGGGATTTATGAGTACAGGCATCAGATGAGGGAATTTTTCAATACCTGGCTTGCCTAGGGTAGGCATAGGGGTTGATTTACCAATGGCAAACAGACTGCACATGCCATTACTCCAGAGCTTAGTAAATGAGAAGAAGCTCTATTGCCTTCCATTATCCAATCATGTGCAAGCAAACATGCTGTTTTTTTATTTATTTTTTCCTTGCATGTAATTGTATATTCTTTGCAAAGTGAAGCTTCAACTCATTTACTGAGCTCTAAAACTATTGCACTTGCAAAGTGCAAAATCTGTTTGCCTTTAGTAAATCAACCCCTATGTGTTTATGCTTTAGTGTCCATTGAGATCATGTCCAAAGTTTAATGGCCACCCTGTGCCTATGCACCAAGCTTACGAAAAAGATGATTTCTTTTTTTTAAAATTGAGCTTGCCATGAAAACTATACTTTGCCAGCATGCGATGCAAAGGAAGGGTGTGGATGGTGCTCTTTTCCCAAGACTGAACTTACCCTTTAAAATATATCTAAAGCCAAAAAAATGTTTTGTCATGGATAGAGTAGATAATGCTAAGAACTCGTCTGTCTAAAGTCAGGGGAAACACTCCCATAGACAGTTGTCACAAGAAGAATTACCCTTAGGCCCCGTACACATGTCCGAGGAACTCGACGGGCAAAACACATCGTTTTGCTCGTCAAGTTCCTTGTGAAGCCGCCGAGGATCTCGGCGAGCCAAGTTTCCTCATTGACTAACGAGGAAATAGAGAACATGTTCTCTATTTGGCCCGACGAGATCCTCGTCGGCTTCCTCGGCCAAAAGTGTACACACCACCGGGTTTCTCGGCAGAATACGGCTCCGATCGAGTTTCTGGCTGAATTCTGCCGAGAAACTCGGTCGTGTGTATGGGGCCTTACAGGAAATTTTTCCTTAACCTCCTGTTATGGTGACAACTGTAAAATTCTGAATTTCCCAACACTTTCTGTCCAGGTGACAATGGTCAGGATAAATATTGTATAAAAGAGTGGATCTCAGGAAAACAGACAACAATAAAAACATGACAGCATTTGTCCTTCTTCTGTCCAAAGTAGAAAAGTAACAGCTTGGCTTTAAGTATACTTTAAAGGGGTTGTAAAGGATTTTTTTTTTCATAATAAGCATCCTTTACCTGCAGACATTCCTCTTTTCACTTCCTCATTGTTAGTTTTTGCTCAGAAGTTGCTCTATTTCTTCTCTGTTCTGTTCACTTCCTGCTTGTCTGATTGTTACTCACCACCGTGACAGGAGGCTTTACTGCGGTGGTCAGTGACGTGCTCACCCCCTCCTGGGAACTACATCTGTGTGGCAGGACGCTCTCTACGTGTTAGAGACTTCAAGGAGGTGTGAATTACTGGGCGTGCCGCAATGCATACTGGGAAATGTAGTTCTTACATGAATGAGCGCCGCAAACCAGGAAGTGAATGAGAGAACAAACTAGAACACCAGAGGTGATATAGATGAAGGAATTTTATAGGTATTTTCTCGTTTTTTTAATAGAATCATTACACTATTCTGTCTGTCTACCTTGCAGACATTCATTTTAGGCAAAATATTTTTTCCTTTACAACTCCTTTAAGGCTCACCTAACCAGATCTACTATCTGTGGACATTATAAGGTTAATAGACACATTTTGGTGAGTATAAGAAAAGTTATACTGTAAGCAGCAGGCAATGTGTCGGTGCCAGGCGTGGGATTTACACCCAAACCGGTGCCCTGAGCTTCTTCTCACACATATGACAGGAAGAGAAAAAACAAACAATGGCAGTAATCAAAAAGTGAGAAACCTTGACGGAGTGTGAACTTATTTATCAGCGAAGTGACTCTTCACATTGTGGTTATTACTCATAACTACGTGTTATCGCTGCAGGGATGAGACTAGGTGAGAACTGCCAAATACTGCTGTCACCTCCGCTTCTACTGGGATTTTCATCGATCAGGAAGGTTGCCCGAGACGGCATTTGTGCAAATATTGGACTGATTTTTCTTTACAGTAAATCAATAAAATCTTTGAAGAGTAATAATAAATAGGGTGACTTAGAAGAGTAACAATATATAGGGTGACATGTAACAATAACACATGTGATATGATGATGAAGATAATTATTAATAATAATAATATATTTAGAAATTCTGTGAGGCCGTTCTTTAGAATATAACAGCTGACAATGGAGGAGGCAGAAACAGATGCAACTTGAGAAAAATAAATAGGGACAAAAGTATTGTTGCGCCCCATTCATTAATTTACATTTGCTTCACTGGATTAACTACTCCAACTCACACATCAGTATTCCCCTAATGGAGAAATGCTTATATTTTAGACTTAGGCCCCATACACACGATAGAATTTATCCGCGAATATGGTCACTGCGGTCCAAAGCAACGTAATTCCCATAAAAGCAAACGCCATTTTTTTAGTATTGAAGTATTTCAATCAAAATTCTAAAAATGTTTGACCATCTGTACACAGAAATCAGTGAGTATTTTGGGGAACTCTTAGGCCCCATACACACAATAGAATTTATCCGCAAATACGGTCCAGCGGACCGTTTCCGCGGATAAATCCTCTCGAGGATTTCGGCGGATTTTCATGCGATGGAGTGTACACACCATCGCATTGAAATCCGCGCCGAAATCCTCTGGCGATGACGTGTCGCGCCGTCGCCGCGATTATGACGCGGCGACGTGCGCGACGCTGTCATTTAAGGAATTCCACGCATGCGTTGAATCATTACGACGCATGCGGGGGATCCCTTCGGACGGATGGATTCGGTGAGTCTATACAGACCAGCGGATCCATCCGTTGGGATGGACTCCAGCAGATGGATATGTTGTGCATGTCAGCAAATATTCGATCTGCTGGAATCCATCCCAGGGGAGATATATCCGCGGAAAAAGATCCGCTGGCGTGTACACACCATAGGATCTATCCGCAGAAACCCATTTGCTGGGATTTATCTGCGGATGGATTCTATGGTGTGTACGGGGCCTTACAATTAAAGCGGTATTAAGATCAGTCCCTTGCTGCTGCTCCATAAACAAAGAGAATATGGACTATCTCGGTACCAATTTAGACAGTTTACACAAATTATTTTAATAAAAAATCTAATTTTTATTTATACAAAAAGACATACAAATAGGATATCGTATCATGCTCAACCGATTCCATGTCAGAACGATATTCAAAATACAAAGTAACAATACATGTGTGTCACTAATACTTCATGTGCCCCCCTTAAAGAGGTTGTAAACCTCGAAAAAAAAAACCTGCAAGACAAAGTAATAATGAGCTAGTATGCATTGCATACTAGCTCATTTTGAAATATTTACCCTAGAACGATGCCCTGGTCTGGATTAGTGTCGGCCCTCCGAGTACAGCGCGGACATCTTCCACCGGAGTTACTTCCGGGTTCGCGGCACCGGCGGTGTCATTGGCACTCCTGCACTTGCACGTGGGAGTCGCCGGTAACAGCACGACTCCTTAAGAAATGGCACCAACGGCCCGTTTCTTCAGTGCGCATGCGCCCATGACGTCAGCAGCAGTGCATATACTGAATATCTCCTAAACTAGGAGATATTCAAAGTACCTACCAGGGAACAGATGTATAGTGGGTCCTCACAGGTCATGTATTCCTCAACATGTTTCGTGGAAATCTACTGCTTCATCAGGAGAGTGTCTTAACCATTTCCAGACCGCTGTACGCATATATGCGTCCACATTTTAAAGATGGATATCTCGGTAACGGCAGCAGCTGCTGCCACAACCGAGGTATCCATCTTTAGTGTGAGCGGTCCTGTAAAAGATAACGGTGGTCTCCGCGACGGATTCACCGCGAGATCGCCGCTATCGGCGGCAGGAGAGGCCCCCCCCCTCCCGCGCCCTCCGCTGCTTACCGGAGCCGTCGGTAGCGGCAGAGGCGATCGGGTCCGCTCGGCTGCTGTGTGGGGATGTGAGTGAGGGAAAAATCACCCGTCCCCATAGCTCTGCTGGGCGGAAGTGGCGGAAGTGACGTCAAAACGTCAGTCCCGCCCAGCGTCTTAAAGAAACATTTTTTTTTTGTCATTTGAAAAAATGACAGTAGTCTAAATATGAGATGTGAGGTCTTTTTGACCCCAGATCTCATATTTAAGAGGACCTGTCATGCTTTTTTCTATTACAAGGGATGTTTACATTCTTTGTAATAGGAATAAAAGTGATCATTTATTTATTTATTTTTTTTCCAGTGTAAAAAATAATAAAATAAATAAAAATAAGAAATAAGAAAAAAAATAATAATTTTAAAGCGCCCCGTCCCGACGAGCTCGCGCGCAGAAGCGAACGCATACGTGAGTAGCGCCTGCATATGAAAACGGTGTTCAAACCACACAAGTGAGATATCACCGTGATCGTTAGAGCGAGAGCAATAATTATAGCCCTAGACCTACTCTGTAACTTAAAAAATGCAACCTATAGAATTTTTTAAACGTCGCCTATCGAGATTTTTAAAAGTAAAAGTTCGACGCCATGCCACGAGCGGGCGCAATTTGTAAGCGTGACATGTTGGGCATCATTTTACTCGGCGTAACATTATCTTTCACAATATATTAAAAAAAAATTGTGCCAAATTTATTGCTGTCTTATTTTTTAATTCAAAAAAGTGAATTTTTTCCAAAAAAAGTGCGCTTGTAGGACCGCTGCGCAAATATGGTGTGACAAAAAGTATTGCAATGATCGCCATTTTATTCTCTAGGGTGTTAGAAAAAAAATATATATATAATGTTTGTGGGTTTTAAGTAATTTTCTAGCAAAAAAAACTGTTTTAGTCTTGTAAACACCAAATCTGAAAAACACCCACGGTACTGAAGTGGTTAAATGAGTTATTCACATAATAATCAAAAATAAAGCATGTAGAAAATGTACACCATGATATACAACAAGTATTCCATGTTGAGGAATACATGACCCGTGAAGAGATTTTTTTTATAAAATTATTTGTGTAAACTGTCTATACTGGTACCGAGATAGTCCATATTCTCTTTGTTTATGAAGCACCAGCAGGGGACTGGTCTCCATTCCCACCTTCCAATTACTCTTGGATGATGGTACCCCTTACCTATCTCACGCAATCTATTTGTTTTGAGGCCTAGCTTTCAATCATTGGATGTGATGACTGCATTAGATTTATTTTTTTAACCTTTTTTCCCCCTGTTTTCACCTGGTGATCTGACCAGTAACACCTCTCATGTTTTAGAGTGCCTCCACAATGGTGGTTAGATGTACTTGCAGATTTAGATATACCAGGGTTTAAAGGTTCACTGAATGGTGGACCGCGGTCTGTACCCAGACCAAATGAAAATCCTGTCCGGACTGCAGCTGTGCTACTTATCTGCTTGGGCGTTCTCTTTAAGTTCCCTTACCCGGCTGCCTCTTTTCATATTAACAAGCTTGTTAACCACTTCATCCCTGGACCATTTTGCTGGCCAAAGACCAGGTCACTTTTTGCGATTCGGCACTGCGTCGCTTTAACTGACAATTGCACGGACGTGCGACGTGGCTCCCAAACAACATTTACGTCCCTTTTTCCCCACAAATAGAGCTTTCTTTTGGTGGTATTTGATCACCTCTGCGGTTTTTATTTTTTGTGCTTTAACCACTTAATCACCGCCCCATAGCTGAATTACGGCTACAAGCCGGTTCCTTAACCACTTCCCTACCGGCCCATAGTGAAATGACGTCCACAAAGAACCTTTGCCGTTCAGAGTGGACGTCATATGACGTCCTGGGCTTTGTGGGGGGGATATCTGAATGATGCCTGCAGCTAGAGGCATCATTCAGATATCCTTCTCTTGTGCCGGCGATTCTGCACAACGTTCCGCCGCTAGATCGTTCTTACAGGCGGCGGGAGGGGACATCCCCCCCTCCCGCCGCCATCCGGTGCTTCTCCGGGCTCTCCCGTGCCATCGGGGGCCCGGAGAACGAATCGTCCGGCGCTCGCAGGAAGCATAGAGATGACTGGTGACCAGATGGTCACCAGTCATCTCTATGACCGTCGGAGGACCCGGGCGCGATGTGATGACGTCACGCCCGGGTCCCGTAAGTAAACAAAGCCGCGATTGCGGCTGCTAAGCAACAGCAAGCATGAGATCGGTGAATTTTTTTTCACCGATTTCATGCTTTCCAGCCTGGAGGAGAGATGTGGGGTCTTATTGACCCTTCATCTCTCCATAAAGAGTACCTGTCACACACATTCCTATTACAAGGGATGTTTACATTCCTTGTAATAGGAATAAAAGTGATCAAAAAAAAAAAAAAATTAAAAAAAAAGTGTAAAAAAAGAAATAAATATATAAAAATAAAAAAAGAAATAAAATTTATTTTTTTAACGCCCCTGTCCCCGGTAGCTTGCGCGCAGAAGCGAACGCACACGCAAGTCCCGCCGACATATGTAAACGCCGTTTAAACCACATATGTGAGGTATCGCCGCGTGCGTTAGAGTGCCAGCAACAATTCTAGCACTAGATCTCCTCTGTAAATCTAAACTGGTAACCTGTAAAAAATTTCAAAGTGTTGCCTATGGAGATTTTTAAGTACCGAAGTTTGGCGCCATTCCATGAGTGTGCGCAATTTTAAAGCGTGACATGTTAGGTATCTATTTACTCAGTGTAACATCATCTTTCCTATTTTACAAAAAAATTGGGCTAACTTTACTGTTTTTTAATTTTTTTAATTCATGAAACAATTTTTTTCCAAAAAAAAGGCGTTTGAAAAATTATTGCGCAAATACCGTGCAAGATAAAAGGTTTCAATGACCGTCGTTTTATTCCCTAGGGTGTCTGCTAAAAAAAAATATATAATGTTTGGGGGTTCTGCGTAATTTTCTAGCAAAAAAATTATGATTTGTACATGTAGGAGAGAAGTGCCAGAATAGGCCTGGTATGGAAGTGTGTATAACTGCCCTGTATGGAAGAGGTTAACTCTGGAAGGACGTCCATGGACGTCCTCCCAGAATCGCAATCCCGCAATACCCCCTGCGCAGTACTCTGCAATACCCCCTGCACAATACTCTGCAATACCCCCTGCACAATACTCTGCAATACCCCCGAACAATTTTCAGATATTGGCACCATAGCTTGTGGACGCTATAACTTTCACAAAGACCAAATAATATACACCGATTTGGGTTATTTTTACCAAAGATATGTAGCAGTATAAATTTTGCCCAAAATGTATGAAGAAAAATTACAAATTTGCTAAATTTTATAACAGAAACAAAGAAAAATTCATTTTTTTTACAGAATTTTCAGTCTTTTTTCTTTTATAGCGAAAAAAATAAAAAACCCAACGGTGATTAAATACCACCAAAAGAAAGCTCCATTTGTGGGAAAAAAGGACAAAAAATTCATTTGGGTACAGTGTTACATGACTGAGTAATTGTCATTCAAAATGTGAGAGCACTGAAAGCTGAAAATTGGTCTGGTTATTAAAGCGGAGGTTCACCCGTACAATATACTTTTTCCCCTTAGCTTCATGCTCATTTTGTCTAGGGGAATCGGCTAGTTGTTTTAAAATATGAGCAGTACTTACGGTTTACGAGATGCATCCTCTCCGTCGCTTCCGGGTATGGGCTGCGGGAGTGGGCGTTCCTATTTTGATTGACAGTCTTCCGAGAGGCTTCCGACGGTCGCATCCATTGCGTCACGATTTTCCGAAAGAAGCCGAACGTCGGTGCGCAGGCGCAGTATAGAGCCGCACCGACGTTCGGCTTCTTTCGGCTACTAGTGACGCGATGGATGCGACCCTCGGAAGCCTCTCGGAAGACTGTCAATCAAGAAGGAACGCCCGCTCCCGAAGACCCATACCCGGAAGCGACGGAGAAGATGCATCTCGAAAACGGGTAAGTACTGCTCATATTTTAAAACAACTAGCCGATTCCCCTAGACAAAACGAGCATCAATCTAAGGGGAAAAGGTCAAAAAATAAATAAATGGGTGAACTCCCGCTTTAAGGTGGTTTAAGTGCCCAGTGGTCAAGTGGTTAAAAACAAATAGAGCAACAATTTTGAAAAAAAAACAATATTTTCTACTTTTTGCTATAATAAATATCCCCCAAAAATACAAAATAAAATTAAATAAATTTTCCTCGTTTTAGGCCGATACGTATTCTTCTACATATTTTTGGTAAAGAAAAAATCACAATAAGCCTTTCTTGATTGGTTTGCGCAAAAGTTATAGCGTCTACAAAATAGGGGATAGTTTCATGGCATTTTTATTAATATATTTTTTTTTTTTACTAGTAATGGCAGCGATCTACGATTTTGTTTATGACTGTGACTTTATGGCGGACACATCGGACACTTTTGACACCATTTTAGGACCATTGTCATTTTTACAGCGAACAGTGCTATAAAAATGCACTGATTACTGTAAAGAGGGTATTGTGATGTGTAAAAGGGGTACTGTGACTGACTCATACATGCTTCCCTGCTAAGAAGTGACCATCCATAACAAGATCAAAATTGCCGACATTTTAAAATGTGGTTTGGAAAACAAGCAACATTTCTTGGGGCGGGAGAGAGGAACCGCACTAATCAATTGCAATAAAAATGTAAAAATTATAATCTATAGATTAGTGCACTCCCTCTCTCCCTATTTCTTGAGCTTTAAGTTTTGCCTTGAGATTTTTGATTGGGCGGAGGGGGCACAAATTATTCTAAGGAATATGTGGTTTTACCTGAAGGAATTATTAATGTAATAGCATAACATAAAATAAACCTACCAGCAAATTCTGAAATGTCATCACCTACCTGCATATGGCGCTAGAAGCTCTGTTTAACCATCTGTCGACCAGCCGCTGTCATTATACAGTGGCAGGTTGGCTCATTCCCACAAATCGCCGTAGGTGTATGTCGGCTCATTTAAGAACCATAGTAGGCGCGTGCGCGCCCACTGCATGGTGGGGGACAAAACGCACTTGTCCGGCGGCCACAATTTTTGCCGGCCTACCGCGATCTTGGGAAAGAGAGCCAGAATGGGGATCTGTCAATGTAAACAGACAGATCCCCGTACTGACAGGGGAGGAGAGAGAGATCTCCTCCAGTCAGTCCCATCCCCCCACAGTTAGAAACACCTCCCAGGGAACACATTTAACACCTTGATCGCCCCCCAGTGATAGCCCCTTCCCTGCCAGTGACATTTACACAGTAATCAGTGGATTTCTATAGCACTGATCACTATATAAATGTCAATGGTCCCAAAAAGTGTCAAAGGTGTCCGATCTGTCCTCCGCAATGTTGCATTAATATTTTGTAGACGCTATAGCTTTTGCACAAATCAATCAATATATGCTTATTGCATTTTTTTTTTTTAAATATGTAGAAGAATACATACTGGCCTAAACTGATGAAAACATTTGTTTTTGAAAAATAAAAAATAAAATTGGGGGATATTTATTATAGCAAAAAGTTAAAAATATATATTTTTTTCAAAATTGTCGCTATATTTTTGTTTATAGTGCAAAAAATAAAAACAGCGCAGAGGTGATCAAATACCACCAAAAGAAAGCTCTATTTGTGAGGAAAATAAGAACATCAGTTTTGTTTGGGTACAGCGTCGAATGACCGCGCAATTGTCAGCTAAAGCGACGTAGCGTCGTATCGCAAAAAATGGTCATTAAGGGGGAAAATATTCCAGTCTGTAAGTGGTTTAGGGAAGAAATACCTAAAATACATTTATGGAGAAATGCATAATGTTAAACTTAAAAACAGTTCTACCTTCCTGAAGCATATTTTTTTTTCCTTTTGCGGTATCCAGTTTAATGAAAATGTGCATACATCAATTTTTTTTGCACATTTATAAAATGTATATGTGAACTAAATATGATCCACAAGATGGCGCTGTTGGGCTTTTACACATTGCCGTTATTAGACAGGTTTTATGTACACTTTATTATATCAACAGGAAATTAAAACCTTACTTGATGTATTATTTCCTTATACTAATTAGAACATTGATATCATCCCCAAATCTTGTCTGAAGATACTATATCACCAAACAAGTACATATTAAAGCGACCAGATATTTCTAGATACTGTCATTAAAAAATCTTACTGAAAGACAAGGTTACTTAGCATTAATATTCATATTTTCATTTTGTCAGTAAACTTTGGGTGAGTCTGATAACTAAATATATAACAATATTAAATGCTGAAAATAACAGACACACTGGTCACAAGGTCTCATTTCCTGACGGGAGACATTATGGCCTTTATTTAATAATAAGCCTAATAATGCCTCTGAAAATCATTATTAACCACTTGCTTACTGGGCACATAAACCCCCTTCGTTCCCAGGCAAAATTTCAGCTTACAGCACTGCGTCGCTTTAACTGACATTTGCGCGGTCGTGCGACGTGGCTCCCAAACAAAATTGACGTCCCTTTTTCCCCACAAATAGAGCTTTATTTTGGTGGTATTTGATCACCTCTGCGGTTTTTATTTTTTGCGCTAAAAACAAAAAAAGAGCGACAATTTAAAAAAAATATATATATTTTTTACTTGTTGCTATAATAAATATCCCAATTTTTTTTTAAAAAAACTATTTTTTTCTCAGTTAAGGCCGATACGTATTTTTCGACGTATTTTTGTAAAAAAAAAAAATCGCAATAAGCGACTGGTTTGCGCAAAAGTTATAGCGCCTACAAAATAGGGGACAGAATTATGATTTTTTTTTATAATTTTTTTTTTTACTACTAATGGCGGCGATCTGCGATTTTTATTGGGACTGCGATATTGCGACGGACGTATCGGACACTTTTGACACAAATTTGGCGCCATTCACATTTATACAGCGATCAGTGCTATAAAAATGCACTAATTACTGTATAAATGTGACTGGCGGTGAAGGGGTTAACACTAGGGGGTGAGGAAGGGGTTAAATGTGTATCCAGGTGTGTTCTAACTGTGTGGGGGAGGGGGGTGACTGGGGGTGGTGACCGATGCTGTGTCTCTATGTACAAGAGACACAGATCGGTCTCCTCTCCTCTGACAGCACGTGGAGCTCTGTGTTTACACACAGAGCTCCACGTCCCTGCTGTTTTACCGACGATCGCGTGTTCACGGCGGACATCGCGGCCGCCAGGTACACGCATCGGCTTCCCAGCGATGCGCCGGGACAGTGTTTACCCGCTGCGCGCCCCCCAGAGGCGCGCGCGGGTAATGCTTTTAAATGACGTCCAAAGACGTCCAGTTGGCACCTGAGAGCCGCGCTGTTGACGTCTTTTGTCAATAGCGCGGATCTCAAGTGGTTAAAAAGACTACCAGTTGTATAGTTTTCATAAATAGGTTTATATAAAGAAGATACACACACACACATTATATTTGCAACGAACGATTATTTTCATAATCGATTAGTTGGCAGATTATTGTTTTGATTAATCAGTAAATTGGTTGAAAACCTAAAAAAAAATGGTGGTGTATAGATTAGTTGATATATAAAAGTAAACAAAAAAAAAGAAAATTTCTTCTTGAATTGATATGCAGTGGTAAATATAATTAACCAGCTATATGGTTAGAGAACAACATATCTAATCGACTCTGAGTATAACAGATAGAAGATATATGGGGTCTACAAAAAGTTGCTGCACTTTTTTATATTTATTGGGTGTTTAACTACTTCAATACCGGGCACTTGAAAAAGTTTTTCTTTGTTTCCGTTATAAAATTGTGTTTTCAATAGTTCTTTAATTTCTCCTACCTCTATTAGGTTATTTTGACCCGCTATATCGAGAAAACGCTAACTTATTGTTATTAATGATAGCTAGAATAACATCACTAAACTGTTATGATAATTGAAATGTCACACTGAGGAATACTCCTTACATTTGGTTCTATATACTTCATGAGAGAAGCATAGTTATAACTACTTTTTTGTATTTTATTATTTTCATTGTATTGTATCAATATGAATGGTATTACAGTATTAGTATGACCTTTGTTATGCCTTATGAAAACAAAATAAAATATTCAAACAGAAAATTGTGTTTTCTCCTTCAGTGATGGGCACTGATAAGGCTGCGCTAATGGGCACTGATGAGGCAGAACTGATATATAGAATTGATTGGCTCTGATAGGCGGCACTGATGGGCACCGATAGGCTACACTGAAAGGCAGCACTAATGGGCACTGATAGGCGGAACTGATGGGCACTAATAGGTGGCACTGATAGGCGGCACTAATAGATAGCACTGGATAGGCAGCACTCATAAGGAACTACTGATGGCCATTACTGATTGACATCTGAAAGGGCACTGACAGGCATTACTGATGGGGCACTGATTGGCACATTTATGGGCACTGATTAACACATTTATGGGTACTGATTGGGACTTTGATGGGCACTGACAGGTGTTACTGATGAGGCACAGACTGGCAGTTGATGGGCACTGATTGGCAGCTGATGGGCAACTCTGATGAGGGCTGCGCTGATAATCAATGTGCTGATCCATGCGACGTTACGACGCACGGGGGCGGAGAACGGCGCCAAATTCAAAAAAGTAAATAAACACAGTACATATAGTATACTGTAATCTTATAGATTACAGTACTGTATGTAAAAAATACACCCCCCCCCCCCCTTGTCCCTAGTGGTCTGCCCAGTGTCCTACATGTACTTTTATATAATAAAAACTGTTCTTTCTGCCTGCAAACTGTAGATTGTCCATAGCAACCAAAACTTGTCCCTTTATGTCAAAAGTTTTAGAGCAGCTAGAAAACAGCGATAATAAATTAGAATCACTTGCAGAATTGAGCGATAGCGATTTGTGGGGAAATTCTTCATAAAAAAATAAAAGTAATGACCTGCCTATGTGAAGTAGGGGGTATGTGCCTTTCTTCCAATCAGCTGTCTTGGCTGTATGCCAAGAATCCACTCTCAGTGCTGAACAGGCAAAGAAAATCTCTAACACAATGGGGGTTATTTACAAAAGGCAAATCCACTTTTCACTGCAAGTGCACTTTCAAGTGCAGTCACTGAAGATCTGAGGGGGACATGCAAGGAAAATAAAAAACAGCATTTTTGCTTGCACATAATTGGATGATAAAATCAGCAGAGCTTCCCCTAATTTTAGAGCTTCCTCTCAGATCTACAACGATCTACAGCGACTGCACTTAAAAGTGCACTTTCAAGTGCACTTGCAGTACACTTGTAGTGCAGAGTGGATTTCCCTTTAGTAAATCAACCCCAATGTGCACTTTCTAAAGAATATATAAAGCTGAAGAAAGCAGATATGCATGTTTAACTTATGTAGGGAGATTGGTTTCATCCCTGTGTATCATCTGAGGCTATTCACTTCACTGGGTATATGTGAGGGTTTACATCCACTTTAAATTATAACCACCTGCTAGAAATTTACAGTCGCAGACCCACCATTAAGCTGCATTTATTGTTAGCAACTGACAATCATAGATCCTGTTACACCTGCTGCTGTTTGTATTGCCAAGTTATCTTGGGCAGAGTCCTACATAGCCCAAAAGTCCATCCTGTGTTACAGAGTGCTCACCTTGCAATTGTTTCTTATCTGACTCTTCTTATTAAAAAAATCCTTGCTCCCCCCAGCTGCTGCACCTGGGCCTGTCCCCCACCCCCCCTGCACTAATTTTCTTCAAAGGGGGTTCCTAATTCTATTAAATCCAACATCTATAATATACCACTGCTATACCCCATCTATTGACTCATCCTCATTTCACTGCACGCCAATGGTCTTAACGGGCCCCAACGTAGCCGACAGAAGGTCCATCAAAAAGATTTACCCAGAGTACGCTATTCTGAGGAAAGAACTGTGTCTGACTATAGGGTTAACTTTTTAAGGTCTAACTTAGCACCTTTGTTTGAGAGCTTTCAAGTGACATAGACTGTCCCACTCCTGTCTTTGTTGGTTGCTTGAGGTAAATCATCTCATGTGGAGAGCTACTGTTTATGCTCCTGAGGTCACAGTGTAAGCTGGAATTTGATTTTCAATAAGCACCCCTGTAGGGTGGGCTACATGTTTTATGTTGTGTTCATGCTTATTGACTTTCATGTTCCAGTTTGCTCTGTTTATGACCCTAATCTACCATTAACAGCTGCTTATATTGTGAAGGGTTGTGTGTTTTATTCTTGTGTGTCTGCTGAGGGCCTACAGACAAGGGGGCAGATCCACAAAGATCTGCAACGGCCCAGCGTATCTGAGATATGCTACGCCGCCGTAACTTACTTGGCTTTGGTTTGAATCCGGAAAGAATTTGCACCGTAAGTTACGGCGGCGTAGTGTATCTCTCGCGGCGTAAGGGCGCGGAATTCAAATGTGGCGAGTAGGGGGCGTGTTTCATTTAAATGAAGCGCGTCCCCGCGCCGAACGAACTGCGCATGCCCTGTCCGTCAAAACTCCCAGGGTGCATTGCTCCAAATGACGTCGCAAGGACGTCATTGTTTTCGACGTGAACGTAAATGGCGTCCAGCCCCATTCACGGATGACTTACGCAAACAACGTAAAATTTTCAAAATTATACGCGGGAACGACGGCCATACTTAACATTGAGTATGCCACCATATAGCAGCTTTAACTATACGCCGGAAAAAGCCGAACGGAAACGGCGTAAAAGAATGCGACGGCCGCTCGTACGTTCGTGGATCGTCGGAAATAGCTAATTTGCATACTCAACGCGGATTACGATGTGAACACCACCCAGCGCCCGCCGGAAAATTGCATTTTAGATCCGACGGCGTACTAAGGCGTAGGCCTGTCGGATCTAACACAGATGCCGTTGTATATGGTTTGGTGGATACCAAAACAAAGATACGACGCGCAAAATTTGAAATTACGCGGCGTATCAACAGATACGCCGGCGTAATTTCTTTGAGGATCTGCCCCAAGGTGTTCTGGTGGTGTCAGAGAGCGTGAGGCCTCAATAGGGCTAAACAATAGGGCTAAACAAGAGCAGAAGATCCAATTCACCGAAAAATTGAAGTACTGCCGTTTCTTCACCAGTACCCAAATACTGTTCATCCAGCTACCCCTCTAGAATTCCTCTTCATTGTACTCACTTCCCATCTGCAATCTACTAGTATATTAGGGACAGTATGAAGCTGACCCCCAGTATTAAAGTAGTTGTATATGAAATATACCATTTTGCCTCCGATCGCTGTGATTGTAAGCACACGGTAAATGCAACTTTAACACAGGCCATTTCCTGTGAAAGCATTTGGCATGCTTTTATGTCTGAAATCCAGGTACTCTAGCCCTAATATACATCCCTATAAATGGCATTAGAGACTTTTTCATATAATACATAACATTTTCTGGTTTTGGAGCACAGTGGCCTTTGAAAGTCAAGGCAACTTAGAAAACATTCCCCATGCAAATACTGACTGACAGCTTGAAGTCAGAGCTACATGACTATTAGCAGCTCAGTAACATTACTAAAAACATGTGTATCTAATCTCTTTGTATCACATTACTATTTAGGTAACCTAAGAGATCTCAGTTAGGTTTTCTTGGAAAGATACATATCAAGGGGTGTAGATAAGGGGAGGCGATAGGGGAGTCCAGATCCACCCATGTTCGCCCACTGACAGCCGCCAAGCACTAGAAACACTGCAGCCCTTGTTGCTGCCTGTTAGACCCCATGGACAGGTAGTCCAGAAAGAGTCTGCTAGGCAGTTCAAAACGAAGGAGGTTCTACTTAGCTCCTCCTCAACTTAGGTTACATGACCCAGCCAGGAAAGACTTTTGAAATTGAATCGGTCTGGTCAGAGGATTATGGAGGGAGAGATCAGTACTGGAGGGAAAGCTGTACTGGGGGGAGAGATCTGCACTAGGGGGAGGTCTGTACTGGAGGGAAAGCTGTACTGGGGGGATAGATCTGTACTCAGGGAAAGGGGATCTGTACTTGCGGTGGAGATCTGCACTGGGGGAGAGATCTGTATTCTGGGGGTGGGAGATCTATAATAGGAAGAGATCTTGTGGGGGGGAGTGGAAAGACCTTTACTGGGGAAGGGGGAGATATCTGAAAATGGGGGGGATATGTACTTGGGGGGGGGGGGCTGTACCCGGAGGGAGATCTATACCTGTGGAAGAAGTTCTGTACTGGGGGAAGATCTGGACTAGGGGATATCTGTATTTGGAGAGGGATCTGTTCTTGGGGAGAGAGCTGTACTGGGAGAAATGTGTGCTATTGGAGATCTGTACTTGATGGGAGGCCTGTGCTGGAGAGAGAGCTTTACTAAGGTAGGTCTGTACTGAGAAAGAGATCTGTACTTAGAGAGAGCTATGTACTTGGAGAGAGATCTGAAGGAGGTCTTTACTGGGGGGATTTAGGCTTGGGGAGTAAGGTCATGTTTGCTGTACTCTGTCTAATTACATGTGTATTATGCTTTTCTGACCCCTGTACTCTGTGCATTATGTACTCCTTCACTCTGTGTGTTATTATATTCCAACCCCTGTGTTTGTACATTTTGGGGTCAAGAAAGGAAAAGATTGAAAATAATGGAAAAAGATCAGGGCTAGATTTATACTTTCTGCCCCCTTATTCCCTTTATTGAATGGCTAGCCTTAGTATCACACTAACAATATTGGACATCATAGCTAGACGTGGCCTACCAAGGCTTGTTGCAGAGAAGCTGAAAGAAACAATCTGTGCACTCTGCATCAGTGCATCTAAGACCACCAACTAGAAAATCAGGTCAAACAGTTGAGAGATTTTAAGCGTTTAAGTGCAAACAAGAAGTGTGGGGCGCTAACAGTTTTCTGGAGGGTGGTTAGCCTATCTGGATGCCACTAGAGATCGTTTGCCAGCTATCATTTATTGCAGCCAGATCTCAGTACTCTCCTTTTCTAATTATTTGTAAGTAGATTCAGAAAGAAGAATCCAGAGGCACTTAGGCTTTTCCCTTCATTAACAGCTTACAAAGTTATAGGGCACCTTGGGGAAGCTTGCAAGATGTTCGTTAGCAGAGGTTTAATTCTTTTATAAACTTGTAAGCTGCTAATTAGGAGAAAGCCCTAAAGGTGTCTCTTGATTTTTCGTTGAAGAGCTACTGGTTCAAGTTATTTAAATCCGGAGTAGGTGAAGTGTAAGTATATAGGCCCGGATTCACATACATCGGCGCATATTAATGCCGCCGTAGCGTATCTAATATACGCTACGCCGACGCAGCACAGAGAGGCAAGCACAGAATTCACAGAGCACTTGCCTCCCAAACTGTGCTGGGTTTCCTCGGCGTAAGCCGGCGTAGGTGGAAGTGGGCGTGAGCCATGCTAATGAGCCGTGACCCCATGCAAATGCTGGGCCGAGTGCCAGACAAGTACTTAAACGAACGGCGCATGCGCCGTCCCGTGGACGTATCCCAGTGCGCATGCGCACAATCACGTCAAAACAACTGGCTAAGATACGTCAAATCACTGCCTATGGTGTGAATGGAACCTACGCCCAGCCCTATTCACGTACTACGTAAACGACGTAAAATACGACGGCTTGTGTTCCCTGGTCCATACCTTTGCATGGGTTGCGCCTCATAGATGGGGAATAACTTTACGCCGGACGTGGTTATATGAACATTACTGGAGAAGAACCCCTGCGTGGGAATCCTGTGTGCAAACTGTTCTTTTGTTTCCTTTCAATAAAAATGGGCTGCCATGCCCTCAAACCTAACATCTGACTGCTGTGGACTCGCTGAAAAACGCATTTACCACTTGAGTTAACAACCCCCAATATTACAATGTATATATATATATATATATATATATGTGTGTGTGTATTCCCTAGAGCCTTGCTACATACCACATCCTCATAGATGCCATTAGGATCCAGAGCCTGCTTCACCTCAGTGACAAACTATATTATATTCTATATATATATATACTGTATACTGTGTATATATATATATATATATATATATATATATATATATATATATATATACATAGCTCCAGAAGAAGCGCGTCCAGAGCGTGAAACTAGTGGAGCAGCACACTTGTTTTACTACATTTTCTGAGCATTGGAGTTAAAGTGACCTACTTCGGTTTGACCTTACCTAACCCCAGGGCCGGATTCCAGACAAGGCCAACAAGGCCAGTCCTCGGGGTGGCAGTGGATGCAGGGGCGGCACTGCGGCTGAGAGGAGAGGACACTTTTACTTTCCCCTGTCATGCGGATGGTGAGAGGAGAAAAAACAGGGGGAATAGGAGGTGCAGCAACCCCCCTCCCGGTTCTCAATGTCATTTTGTCATTCATTTTCGGCAGCAACACCCTGCCGAAAAAGAAAAAGTCCCCCGGCGGATAATGTCCCCCCTGCTGTACTGCGCAGGCGGGGGCGGCTTTGAAGGACCTGGCCTTGGGGCGGCAAAGGGAGTAAATCCGGGCCTGCCTAACCCTCTATATGTTACTATTTGATATATGATGAAATGATTGTGTATGTACATACATGGGTATTTCTCCTTTACAGGTTTATTAGTCAAGCTGTAGGAATTAGTCACAACTCATCAACCTGATCCGGTAGGTTCAGTTTGAACCCCGGATTATATGGTTGGTCACTGAGATATGTTTTAAACCACCTTCACATAGTAAATGTTTTTTAGTCTTGTTTCATTGATGTTTTGTGAACCAATAACATTTAGATTTTTTTTATATAATGAAAAATATGGCTGCAAAGTAAATTTTTTCTACTCTCTATCTCTGTAGAGTCCCTAATGGGGTCTGAACTCAGGAACCCAGCACCACAGAAGTGTTAACCACGTAGTCATTATTTTGTGCAATTCTCCTGCACTGGAAACATAAGAGGTACAATATGATTGGTTTCCATAGGCACAGCAAACACTTTCTTGTTAGATACTTGAGTATATTCCAGAGATCACTCATAGTGGGTATGAAAATATAACAAGCAGTATCACCTTAGCACGCTTTCTATATTCAGACAATGTTTCTCACTGTGCACTACAAAACTGTTATTCATGGAAGCTTAATCTGGGTTGCTTGAATACTTATTTTCTGCAAGCTATACCCCAGGAGCTTTCAGGGGCTTAATCAGGATCCAAGATACTGGCACGTGCCAGCCTCGATGCCAGAGCTTAGAAGGAATTATACAATACTGTAGCCTGCTGGGTGAGTCGTGTCTGCCAAGTCCCTCTTAAAATGTGCCAAGCATTTGAAGCATTCTTAACAGAAATAAAAAGAGCAGAGCCTGGGGAGATCGACTTGTGAAAAACTCTGGTGATCAAAAAAAAGAAACAGCACAGCTATAATACCTCCCTTCTCAAAAACGGAGATCCCCTGATTATGCATAATCTGTCATTTTATTGCATTTAAAGATGGCCAATCTAATTAAAAAGCAAGACATTAAAGGAAAACAGAGTCATGAATTGTATATATGGAACACGCTTCCAGTGCAGGTCTTCATTTTTTACTGCATTGGTCTACTATAGCCAGAAAGACCCGTTACCAGTTTTCTAATGTTCTAAGAAAAAACACCGTATTTATCGGCGTATAACACGCACCCTAGCTTTAAGAGGGAAGTTTCAGGAAAAAAAAACCTTCCACAGCAATCTGCGTATAACACGCAACCACAGTTTACCCTTTATTTCCTGGGTAAAAAAGTGAGTGTTATATGCCAATAAATACAGTACTTCTGGCTGGATTCAGGTAGGAGATACGACGGCGTATCTCCAGATACGCCGTCGTATCTCTGAGTTGCGGCGTCGTATCTATGCCCCTGATTCATAGAATCAGTTACGCATAGATTTCCCTAAGATCCGACTGGCGTAAGTGTCTTACACCGTCGTATCTTAGGCTGCATATTTACGCTGGCCGCTAGGTGGCGCTTCCGTCGATTTACGCTAGGAATATGCTAATTAGGTAGATACGCCGATTCACAAACGTACGTACGCCCGGCGCTATTTTGTTACGTTGTTTACGTTAGGCTTTTTCGGCGTAAGGTTGCTCCTGCTCTTATGAGGCGTACGCAATGTTAAGTATGGACGTCGTTCCCGCATCGAATTTTTAAACTTTTTCGTTGTTTGCGTAAGTCGTTCGCAAATAGGGCTGTATGTAAGTTGCGTTCACGTCTAAAGCATTGACGATTTGCGGCGGAATTTCGAGCATGCGCACTGGGATTCTTTTACGAACGGCGCATGCGCCGTTCATAAAAAACATCAAACACTAATATTAAATAAAACACGCCCACATCATCCAAATTTGAATTACGCGGGCTTACGCCGGAGCACATTCCTTTACGCCGCCATAACTTAGGGCGCAAGTTCTTTCTGAACTTGCGCCCTAATTTACGGCGGCGTAACGTATCGGAGATACGTTACGCCCGCACAATATTACGCAGGGCTACCTGAATCTAGCCCTTCATCTCTAAAATTAAAGTTAAACCACCCTTTAGTGTGACGTCCCCATCCTCCTTACTCCTAAAAATCCCTATATATGTATCTTTTGCTGCAGTTTTCAGGTGGGTCTGGTGACATTAAGTTAGTAACATGACCCCAGATACCTCTGCTCATCTTCTAAATTCAAATGTAATTATTCTTTGGATGTGTTACGTATGCCCCCAAACATTTCATAGAACTACACTGGCTGTATGTATGATGCCCTGTCTCTCTCCCGGTTGCTTATATCCCTGCTGTATTTGATGGCAATTCCTGGCTGTCAAATTGACAGCTGGGACTTTGAGGGGTTGATTTACTAAAACTGCAAGGTGCAAAATGCAGTGAAACTCTACATAGAAACCAATCAGCATTGAAACCAATCAGCCTTCAGTTTGTTTGTTTTTTGTCAAAGATGAATTTAGAAGCAGACTTAGCGATTTTGGTAAATCAACCCTAGAGCTTTTTACAGCAGGGATTGGAGCTACTGCAGACACGGTGTGACTTTTGATCTGCATATGATGTCAGCTAGAGCAGCCTTATAAGTAGAAAATTCTGAATAAAATGTGTTCCTGTTTAACACCTTTTTAACCCTTACAGCACATTCTCATATGCAGCAGCCCTGTTAATCTTCCTTTTCAGAGGGAGATAGACAGGCGGCTGGGAAGAGATATGTCGCCCCCTCGCAGCCTGTTTTAAACCTAAAAAGGCCAAGCCACAGTGCTGCACACCACATGCATTATGCCGTGTACACACAGTCGTTTTTCGGCATGAAAAAAAAAACAACGTTTTTAAAAACGTAATTTAAAATGATTGTGTGTGGGCTTCACATCGTTTTTCGGCTTCTAAAATGACGTTTTTCGGGTTGTAAAAAATGATCGTGTGTGGGCTAAAACGACATTTTTTTAACCCGCACATGCCCAGAAGCGAGTTATGAGACGGGAGCGCTCGTTCTGGTAAAACTACCATTCATAATGGAGTAAGCACATTCATCACGCTGTAACAGACAAAAAAGCGCAAATCGTCTTTTACTAACAAGGAATCAGCTAAAGCAGCCGCAAGGGGAATAGAACTTCCGTACGAGTGCCGTCGTACGTGTTCTACGTCACCGCGCTTTGTTCATCATTTTTCAAAAACGATGGTGTGTAGGCAACATCGTTTTTTATGATGAAGTTGGAAAAACGTTGTTTTTTGGACAAAAAACGACCGTGTGTACGCGGCATTACATGCAGTTGCCTCACAGACCTATTCATTTTAATGGGTTATACCCACAAATGCAACATGATGTTTCATTTTTGTCTTGCGTGTGAAGCAAAGTTTTTTTTTTTACACTAACGCTAAGCAATTTAGAAAAAAAAGTAGGTTTTGACACTCTATAAATTGCATAGAAAATGTAATATTTTTTGCAAGAAATGCAAATGCCCCAAAATAAATGTACTGTCTGGGTATCTTAAAATGGTATCAAAGTCTTATATTTTTTTGTTTAAAAATAACAAACATGTGATACTTACCTGCTATGTGCAGTGGTTTTACACAGAGTAGCGTGGATCCTCCTTTTCTTGGGTCCCATTGCGGGCGCTCTTGGATCCTTCCTCCTGCCGAGTGTCCTCACAGCAAGCAGCTGGCTATGGGGACACCTGAGCCGAGCCACTGCTATGTGTGTCCATTCAGCCTCTTCTCTCTCCTCATTGGCTCACTGACTTTGATTGACAGCAGTGGGAGCCATTGGCGCCCCTTTACTGTGTCTCAGCCAATCAGGAGGGAGAGTCACCTGACTTTGTGGCTCGTGTGCAACATCACTAAATCGAGAGGGACCTCAGGTAAGTAATTAGAGAGGCTGCTGCAAACAGAACGTTTTTTATCTTAATGCATAGAATGCATTAAATAAGATAAAAAAAAAAAAACTTCTGCCTTTAGAACCACTCAAAGTAATGACAAGGGGGTAGATCCACAAAGAAAGTACACCGGCGTATCTAGTGATACACCGACGTAATTTCAAAATTCCCGCGTCGTATCTTTGTTTTGAATCCTCAAAACAAGATACGACGGCATCTGGGTTAGATCCGACAGGCGTACGTCTCCGTACGCCTTCGGATCTTAGATGCAATTTTTCGACTTCCGCTAGGTGGCGTTCCCGTCGTAATCCGCGTTGAGTATGCAAATGAGCTATTTCCGACGATCCACGAACGTACGAGCGGCCGTTGCATTCTTTTACGTCGTTTCCGTTCGTCTTTTTCCGGCGTATAGTTAAAGCTGCTATCTGGTGGCGTACGCAATGTTAAGTATGGCCGTCGTTTTGAACGTCGTTTGCGTAAGTCGTCCGTGAATGGGGCTGGACGCCATTTACGTTCACGTCGAAAACCTTGCAACGTCATTTGGAGCAATGCACCCTGGGAGTTTTGACGGACGGGGCATGCGCAGTTCGTTCGGCGCGGGGATGCGCTTCATTTAAATGAAACACGCCCCCTACTCGCCGCATTTGAATTCCGCGCCCTTATGCCGCGAGAGATACCCTACGCCGCCGTAACTTATGGCGCAAATTCTTTCAGGATTCAAAGAATAGCAAAGCAAGTTACAGCGGCGTAGCGTATCTCACATACGCTGTGCCCACGCAGATGTATGTGGATCTGCCCCAAAGTTTTCATTGAATAAAGAATAAAGAAGCTCACATCAGAAACATAAAAATTGCTTTGGTTATAAGGGGTTTAAAGGTGTGAGAGCTGAAGAGTTTAAAATAAATCTATTTTGTCATTGAAAAAAATGTTTATATTGATTTGAGACCAAGATCTGATCCAAAACTAAATGTAATACCAGTTACCAAAATCATTATTTTATATTGGCTTATTTTAGGAAAACACAGTATAAGGTGTTATGGTAGCAGTGAATCTGCAGGGTAATTTGGATGTTAATTAGACCACTAAGAACGTCCCTGATGGGACCATAACAAAGTTGTGTTCCCATTACAGTTATTTAGTAAAGGTTTTAATTTCCCTTATTGTTTTAATATTAGAAGATAGCATAGTATAAACCAATACTATTCTGTTTTCCAGCTGCTTATTATGCATGTATCTTATTACTCAGCATGTACTGTGCAGCCTACATATTATATCTGTTGTATTAAATTTGCAGTATTGCAGAATCTTTGGCAGGTTTTTATTTGTGTTAGATTAGGAGAATTGCCCTTTACCCCCTGTGTTGTCACCTGGACAGGAAGTGAGCGGGGGGGGGGTTTACAATGATTTAAAGTGGAGGTTCACCCAAAAACTACATTTTTAACATTAGATTGAGGCTCATTTTGTCAAGGGGAATTGGGTGTTTTTTTTTAAATCGAAGTAGTACTTACCGTTTTAGAGAGCGATCTTCTCCGCCGCTTCCAGGTATGGGCTGCGGGACTGGGTGTTCCTATTTAATTGACAGGCTTCCGACGGTCGCATACAGCGCGTCACGATTTTCCGAAAGTAGCCGAACGTCGGTGCGCAGGCGCTGTATAGAGCCGCACCGACGTTCGGCTTCTTTCGGCTACTCGTGATGCGATGTATGTGACCGTCAGAAGCCTGTCAATCAAATAGGAACGCCCAGTCCCGAAGACCATACCCGGAAGCGGCGGAGAACATCACTCTCTAAAACGGTAAGTACTGCTTCGATTTAAAAAAAAAAACACCCGATTCTGCTTACCAAAATGAGCCTCAATCTAATCGGTATGATTCTGTCTGGAATTACGTACCAAAAGCGGTACAATTATTTGCAAGGAAATTTGGTGTTTTATACTGTAGGCCTGTAATTCTTAGGAATAACTCACTTAAATCTGACCAAACAAGAGTCTAGTAGGCATCACGGGTATGACATTTTTTTAAAAACAAAATTATAAATTATAATATAATAAATAATTATAAATAATTATAACAAATAATAATATAATTCTAATAAAAATTATTCAATAATGTAATCAAATCAAAATCACTGAAATTTTCCCAGTTGCAAAATTGTCGCTGTCATTTTTTTATGACGAATTTCCCCACAAATCGCTATCGCACAATTCTGCAAGTGATTATAATTTATTATTGCTGTTTTTTAGCTGATCTAAAACCATTTTTGACATAAGGGGACACTTTTGGTTGCTATGGACAATCTACAGTTTGCAGGGAGAAAGAAAGGTTTTTATTTTATAAAAGAACATGTAGGGCACTGGGCAGACCACTAGGGACAAGGGGGGTGTGTTTTTTTACATACAGTACTGTAATCTATAAGATTACAGTATACTGTATGTACTGTGTTTGTTTACGTTTTTGAATTTGGCGCCTTTCTCCGCTCCCGTGCGTCGTAACGTCGCAGGGAACGGAGATCGGCGGCACAGGAGGACGCTGTGTGAATCGAGCGAAGTCCCGCTCGCTCACACAGTGCGGTGACATCGCTGGATCCAGGACAAGGTAAGCCAGCGCACGCTGCAGGCTCTGCATAGCTTACCCCGAGCGTGACTCGGGGTTACCGATTTCAGCATAAAAAACCCACCCCGAGTCACGCTCGGGGATACCGCCAGAGGGTTAAACTGGGGTTCAGCAACCTGTAGATCGTTATCTACCAGTAGACTGCGGCCAGGTGACTGGTAGATCTCGGTCTGGGCTTGCTGACTCACCATTCCAGAGCATCCAACAGAGTGCAATGCATGGGACTACCTGAAAAGTTGGAGCTGTAGTAGGGAGGGAGAGTCGCATAAGCCGATGCCTCCTCTGTGGTGCCAACTGCACTCCACCTCTTATCCCAGCTAGTGGTCTCCAGAGAGGTGCCAGCAGCAGGAAAGAGGAGATCTTCAGGTCAGTGTGAAGCAATACACTGAGCATATTAGTATAGGGCTGCTTCACACTGATGTGCTGCGGTTTACCTGCACCGAGGGGGAAGTGCAGTACACCTGCAGCTTTCCTGAGGGTTTGCTGCGCTTAGCTATAGATTTCCATTATATCCTGCGGGTTTGGTGCACTTTCTGAATGCAGGAGTTTTGGTGCGCTTTCAGAAAGAGCACCACACCTGCAGGATATAATAGAAGTCTATGGCAAAGCTCAGTTAACCCATAAAAGTTGCAGATGCACTGTACTGCACCTGTGGTGCATGTAAACCACAGCACATCAGTGTGAAAGCAGCCTTATAGGGGGCTTAGAACATTAAAGGTTCATTTACATTTGGAGTTTGGGGGTGGTAAAACCCCATAGTTAAGATGTGTTTTTATTATCTCCGCCCCAACCGCACCTCCTTTAGCTGCAGTGGTCAGGGGACTCAGGGGCAGACTGACCATTCGGGCACTTGGGCTCCATGCCACTAGGGGGCCCCATCAGGGTTGTCAGCCTCAGTAAAACCAGGGACAGTATGTAAAAATCTGTTTAAAAAAAATCCCAAGATTATAGCTGCCCCGCCTCTCCAGTACCTTTTCAGTGTGTGTATTTTGTGTGTATGTATACTGTGTGTGTATATTGTGTGTCTATGTGTGTATACTGTGTGTGTATACTGTGTGACCCCATAATCTATTGCCTGGATGAGGTGGCAACCCTACTAGACTGGGTCATGCTTGGCATGAGCTACACCCACCAACCATGACAGGGCGTATAACTTCTGCTGCAGCTGCATAATCTCCTATTGCCCGGGGGGCCCCATAATCTCCTATTGCCCGGGGGCCCCATGAGTTGTCAGTCCGCCCCTGTCAGGGGTGTACACATGTTGCAGCTGCAGCAGAAGTTATACGCCCTGTCATGGTTGGTGGGTGTAGCTCATGCCAAGCATGACCCAGTCAAGTAGGGTTGCCACCTCATCCCTTTAAAACAGAACACATATGAATTACACAGGTTCTGAGGCTAATTTAATGCAGGTAAGGCACCAAATAAGTCTAATTACCACCTCAATTAGCCACAGAACCTGTGTAATTAATATGTGTTCTGTTTTAAAGAGATGAGGTGGCAACCCTACAGTCAAGTGAATGAGGCCACTCTGCAAGTGTTCTGCAACCTTGTGCAGTAAAGTAAACAAGGGGTTAAAGCAGGCAGTGTTGTGTCGCTTTCTCACCACCTGTTTTGACCTCTTGGACCCCACAGCAGATGACAGGTGGAGAGGAAGCGATATGTTGCCTCACCACCTGATTTAAACCCATTAATGCCATGCAATTCACATGATTGTGACACGGCAGTACAGCAATTAGATGTTTAAATCAGGTGGGAGGAGACGACACTGGGTCTAGTGATCTTTGACTTCTCCCATGTTGTTCAGGTAGATCTCCACATCTTTAAGGTTGCCTTCCCCTGATTTAAACCTTTCCCCGTCCTGTCTGAAATAAATAAAAATTTCACTTTGAGAAGCACTATAATCAAAAGACGTTATAAGGGTACTACGGGAGCACCTAATGATTCATAAACATACCTCTTTGTTTGAGCAGCTGGCAATACCGAACAGCCTCGGGCAATGCGGTCTGCACCAATCACTCGGTTAGAATCTCTAGCAAATTAAGATTTCCCCTCAGTGACCTGTTGTTACATTTCTCACTCCAAATAACACCTGTAGCTGTGACTTCTATTTAGATGAATATCTTCAACTTCTCATGAAGACCTCAATAACTGACAATGGCCTGCGGCTATGTGTTTCCTTGCAGTGCGGTCAATGACCCCTGGCACTCAGGGTCATTACTTGGGAAATGATGTTACCAATTTGCTTTCCAGTCCAAGAAATGAGGGAATGAATGGCTAGGAGGAAACGTTAACTGGCTGTGGCAGGGAGAACATTTGATACATGGTGACACATTGCAATGACACTTTACTGAAGGTTGTGTGAGAGGAGGAAGTAAGGAGCTTATTAGCGCTTTCCATCCGCCTGTCCTCTGTACTTCAGGAAGGGTGATACACAGTAGATTGTATTGCAGTGAACCGATAAGTGCAGTGTGTAAACCATTCTGTCATATCAACATTGGAACTTTTATACATCTACCTATCATGTTGGTTTCATAATGCAAAGACAATAAACCATACCAGCTACCAATGTTATTGTACTTGCTGCTGTAAAGTGATGAAAGGTGAAATCTGATTCTGATCTCGTCATTGCATTTTGCACATAGTGAACTTTGCACATTATTATCACTCTCTGGACTGATATAATAAAGGAAATGTAACAAAAATGTAAACTGAATCACCACACTACTGCTAAAAGTTCCAGATACAACTTTATTCCAATAAAGGGCAGGTGCATAATCGAAAGAGTATCCCACACATTTTGGGGGTCCAATAACTGCCCTGTTCATCAGGGCTTGAGATTGCAAGCAATATGCAGTAAATGGAATATAAGTGAATTGGACTTTTTTTTCCTCTTTTTTTCCCTTTTTTACACTTGTTATTACACATTTTTCTTACATGTTAAGTTACATCAAATTTATCATTATTTATGATTTACATATATTCTCTTAAATTTACACAACTACACCCATAATAAACACTCAATCCAATCTCTCACTTTCATACAATAGTCACCATTTCTTCCTACTAATACCTACTCTATACATTATTCTCTCGTATGGTAGGACCTGGTTTATGGCTTTTACCCATTGACTAAGTGTGGGGGTGTTGGCTTGACCCATTTTTTCACAATTGTTTGCCCTACCTGATGCTGCACTGATATCCATTCCAGGTGAATAGAGGGCTTTTCAATTTTTATATTGTGTATCGCAATACCCGTTTGGTTATATTCTGTTATCTGTATATATCCAGCTTTGTTATACCTGCAAGATACCCTGGGCCAGATTCACAGTAGAAATATGCTGGCGTATCTACTGATACTCTGGCGTATTTTCAAATTTGCCGCGTCGTATCTTTAGTTTGAATCCTCAAACCAAGATACGACGGCTTTAGGCTTCGATCCGACAGGCGTGCGGCTTCGTACGCCTTCGGATCGTAGGTGTAATACTTCGGCGCCCGCTGGGTGGAGTTCAGGTCGTTTTCCGTGTCGGGTATGCTAATTAACTGTTTATGGCGATCCACAAAGGTACGCGCGTTCGTCGCATTCTCTTACGTCGTCGCTAGTCGGCTTTTCCCGGCGGATAGTTACAGCTGCTATTTCATGGCTTATATTTAGACTGCCCATGTTAAAGTATGGCCGTCGTTCCCGAGTTGAATTTAAAATATTATTTTTTTTTATGCGTACGTCGTCCGTGAATAGGAATGGACATAACACACGTCGCCGTTCAACAGATTACGTCGTGCGACGTCATTTCGCGCAAAGCACGGCGGGAAATTTCAAAACGGAGCATGCGCAGTACGTTCGGTGCGGGAACGCGCCGAATTTAAATGATACACGCCCCATTTGAATTAGGCGGGCTTGCGCCGGACGCATTTACGCTACGCCGCCGCAAGTTTACAGGCAAGTGCTTTGTGAATCAAGCACTTGCGCTTAAAACTTGCGGCGGTGTAACGTAAATGGGATACGTTAGACCGCCGCAAATGTACCTGAATCTGGCCCCTTGTATTTTCTTTTTGGTACAGTTGGAAGCACTGCGGCTTTAAGACCTTCCATGCACTGGCTTTGTCACAGGATGCATTCTATGCATTAAGATAAGAAACCTTCTGTGTGCAGCAGCCCCCCTGAGCCCCATTTTGATCCAGCGATGTTGTACGAGAGCCTCGGCTGTTCGAGGACTCCCCCTTATTGGCTAAGACAGCAGTGGATGCCATTGGCTCCCGCTGCTGTCAATCAAAGTCAGCGAACCAATGGGGAGAGAGGGGGGCAGGGCTGAGCCGCAGAATGAATGAACAGACAGAGCAGTGGCTTGGCTCTGGTGCCCCAAACTGCTTGCTAAGGGGGCACTCGGCAGGAGTGGCCAAGAGCACCGGCGGGGACCCAAGAAGAGGAGACTTTAGGCTGCTCTGTGCAAAAACACTGCACAGAAAAGGTTTAGATTGTAAGCTCTAATGAGCAGGGCCCTCTGATTCCTCTTGTACCAAATTGTAACGTCTGCCTTTATTTTGTTAAGCGCTGCGCAAACTGTTAGCGCTATATAAAAACTGTATAATAATAATAATAATAATCAGGGCTTTTTTTCAGGGGGAACTTGGGGGAACTCAGTTCCACCACCTTTGGCTCAGACCCTTTGATGCCAGCTCACCACAATCACTTGTAAACACAGAAGTCCGGTTTCTGTGTCTACAAGTGACAGCTCTGCACTCTGTGTGTAAACCCCCTGAACTCTGCACTCTGTATGTAATGCAATCCTGGTATTTAATGCCCCTTTAAGACCCTTCTACTGTTTGTGAAATCTGAACGGGGTCGTGGTTTGAGTTCCTGCACCTATTTTCTGAGAAAAAAAGCTCTGATAATAATAATAATAAATAATAAGTATGACATGGTATGTTAAACATAATTTTGCTTGGACATAAATGGATAGTGGAAGTCATCAGAGCTTCATCTCATTGACTAAGCTCTGAAGAAAAATCTCTTACAAAATGCAGCTTCCGTTGAAAAATGAACAGCCTATTTGGTTTTAGCAAATCAACCCCACTGTCTCTAGCTGTGACAATTAAAATAAATATGGCAATATAAATATGTTTATAATAATTGATGAGATTTGGACCTAGCCCTAGACAATCTTCAGTATCTGGCCTCCGCATCCAATTTTTGGAATCTGTACTTTAGCGGAAAAACGTTTGGATTTAGCTGAAAAAAGGTATCATTACAGTTTACTCACTTCACAAGATTTCTTGTCCCCCGCAAGCTTAAACCTCTTTCTTCCTTCACAGTAACATTTGTAACTTCCAGGCATGTTAACACACATTTGACTGCAGACGTCCTCTGCACATTCATCTACATCTGCAAATTAAAGTGCAAAACAAACGAGTGAGTTATTTAGGAGTAAACAGGTTATAGGAGGATTCTAGAGACAGTGGGCTAGATTCAGAGTGGCGGCGTATCCTAAATCCCCTGGCGGAATTTAAATTCCGCGGCGTGTAAAATTTAAATCAGGCGCGTCCCCGCGCCGAACGAACTGCGCATGCGCCGTCCGTAAAATTTCCCAGCGTGCATTGCTCTAAATGACGTCGCTAGGACCTCATTGGTTTCGACGTGAACGTAAATTACGTCCATCCGTATTCACGAACGACTTACGCAAACAACGTCAAAAATTCAAAACTCGCCGCGGGAACGACGGCCATACTTAACATAGGATACGCCGCATATAGCAGGGGTAACTATACGCCGGAAAAAGCCGAACACAAACGACGTAAAAAAAAGCGCCGGGCGGTCGTTCGTTTCTGAATCGGCGTAACTCCTCATTTGCATATTCCTCGCGTATACAAACGGAAGAGCCACCTAGCGGCCAGTGTGAGATTGCAGCCTAAGATCCGACGGTGTAAGTCACTTACACCTGTCGGATCTTAGGGATATCTATGCGTAACCTGATTCTATGAATCAGGCGTATAGATACGACCGGCAGAACTCAGAGATACAACGGCGTATCAGGAGATACACCGTCGTATCTCTTTCTGAATCTGCCCCAGTCAGTCTAATTTAGGAGGAGCCAGAGAACATTCCCTTCCCTCAAATGGAGAAATATAGGGGTTGATTTACTAAAGGAATAGAGATTACTCATTCGGCAGATACTGTATACAGGTGATACTCGAAAAATTAGAATATCGTGCAAATGTTCATTTATTTCACTAATGCAACTTAAAAAGGTGAAACTAATATATGAGAGAGACTCATTAGCAAGATAGTTCAAGCCGTGACTTGTCATAATTGTGAGGATTATGGCTTACAGCTCATGAAAACCTCAAAAAGACCTCAGATCTCATATTTGGACTAGAATGCAATAAAAAAAAATATGTCATTCCAAAAAAAAAAAATGTCCCTTTAAGAGCATTGGGACGGAAGTGACGTTTTGATGTTGCTTCCGCCCTGCAGTGATATGGAGACGGGTGGGGGCCGTCCACTCACTCATCTCCATACACAGGCAGGGACAGGACCGGATCGCCTCCGCCACTGCCGATGGCTCCGGTAAGCGGCGAAGGGCACCAGAGAGCGGCGGGAGGGGGGCCTTCTCCCGCCTCCGATAAAAGTGATCTTGCGGCGTATCTGCCACAGAGACCACTTATCTTGTAGTGGACCGACCTGCTGAAGAAGAGGATACCGGGGTTATGGTAGCTATCTGCTATCATAACAACAGTATTCCTCTTCAAACAGCCAACGTATAACGTCGGCAGGCCGTCCGTAAGTGCTTAACCACTTGCCCACCAGGTAAATTCTGGCACTTCTCTCCTTCATGTGAAAATCACAATTTTTTTGCTAGAAAATTAATCAGAACCCCCAAACATTATATATTTTTTTTTAGCAGACATCCTAGGGAATAAAATGGCAGTCATTGCAATACTTTTTGTCACACCGTATTTGCGCAGCGGTCTTACAAGCGCACTTTTTTTGGATAAAAATCACTTTTTTGAATTAAAAAATAAGACACCAATACATTTTGCCCAATTTTTTTATATATTGTGAAAGATAATGTTACGCCGAGTAAAATGATACCCAACATGTCACGCTTAAAAATTGCGCCCGCTCGTGGCATGGCGTCAAACTTTTACCCTTAAAAATCTCGATAGGCGACGTTTAAAAAATTCTACAGGTTGCATTTTTTGAGTTGCAGAGTAGGTCTAGGGCTAGAATTATTGCTCTCACTCTAACGATCGCGGCGATACCTCACTTGTGTGGTTTGAATACTGTTTTCAAATGCGGGCGCTACTCGCGTATGCGTTTGCTTCTGCGCGCGAGCTCGTCGGGATGGGGCGCTTTAAAAAAAAAAATTTTTGTTTTCTTATTTATTTTTATTTAGTTTTATAATTTTTTACACTGAAATAAAAAAAAAAAAAAAATGATCACTTTTATTCCTATTACAAGGAATGTAAACATCCCTTGTAATAGAAAAAAGCATGACAGGTCCTCTTAAATATGAGATCTGGGGTCAAAAAGACCTCAGATCTCATATTTAGGCTGCATTCACACCTGAGCGTCGGTCGTTCGGTCGTTTTTTTGGGCGTTTTTTTCTGGCGTTTTGTCGCGCGTATTTGCGCGTTTGCATACAGCATCGTGCGACGTTTTTGTACTTCGGCGTTTTTTATTTTAGCCAATAGGAAAAATGATCATCTTTTCAGCACTTGTTGCTATGTTGGTAGATTTTTTTAATCTTCTGCATGGGCGACAAGTTCTGTTTATTAAAGCGACGAAACGCCTGTAGCAAACGCCCGTTGTTGCGCGATACGCTCAATTCGCGCGTTTCCCATTACTTTCTATGGGGAAAAAAAACGCTCAAATACGCCCAAACCGCACGATACACGCGACAAAAAAAGGTCCGGGACTTGTTTGAGCTTCGCGCGACAGGCGTTCGGGCGTTCAGGTGTGAACAGTCACCATAGGGAATAATGTTAATTCTCCCCTCTGGCGTTTGTGAGCAGTGCGCTTCAGGCGTAAAAACGCCTAGGTGTGAATGGGGCCTCAGACTTAAATGCAAAAAATAAAAAAAAATAAAAAAAATGTCATTTTTTCAAATGACAAAAAAAAAAATGTTTCTTTAAGAGGCTGGGCGGGACTGACGTTTTGACGTCACTTCCGCCCAGCAGAGCTATGAGGACGGGTGAAGGAGATTTCTCCTTCAGTCCCGTCCCCGCTCAGCTGCCGGACACATCCGATCCCCTCCGCCGCTACCGACGGCTCCGGTAAGCGGCGGAGGGCGCGGGAGAGCGGCGGGAGGGGGGGGGCCCCTCTCCCGCCACCGATAACGGCGATCCCGCCGCGGAGACCGCCGTTATCGTGTACACCACCGCCCCCTGAAAAGATGAATATCTCGGTTGTGGCAGCAGCTGCTGCCGTTATCGAGATATTCAACTTTAAAAACAAGACGTCTTTTTGACATGGGGTGGTGGTCAAGTGGTTAAAAGAAAAATAGTGCATTTTATAAACAACTATAGAGATCAGACCAAAATGAGGGACAAACAAGGAGAAAAAAGGGACAAAGGGACTTTGTTCCAAATCAGGGACAATCCCTCAAAATCACGGACAGTTGGGATCAAATCAAACTGAGCACAAGATCGGATTTACCTTCACATGTCTTGGAGGAAGTGTTGAACCGATAGCCAGAGTTGCAGTCACATTCATATTTCCCTGGTGTATTACGGCATTTCGCCCCTCCACAGATAACTGGGCTTAGTTCACATTCATTTCTATCTGTTGAAGAGAAACACACATTACCTGTAGAATACATAAACTTAGGAGACATGTGTAAGTCCCATGGACCAATGGATGGATCTGACAACTAAACAGTAACTTAAAGAATATGTCAACCCAGAATTTCATATACATGATATGTGCCTGCCTGTTAGGGTGACCACATTTCCAAACTACCATTCGGGGACACTGTCCCAAAAATCAGCTTGTGCTGTAACGAATCATAGCACAGTAATTGGACACAAGGCGGGAGGCGGGATTTATGATTTCTCCAATCACAAGCAGGGGGCGGGGATTGTGCTTCTTCAGACATTCCTGGCCAGGACAAGTACTGTCAGTGAGTAAAGCGTTGATGTGGCAGTCTTTTTTGGGGGCATCAGATTGGCCCGGGGGGTAGCTGTGTCAGTTTCATTCCGGGACACTGTATTGTCCTGGCATAAAGGTACCCGGGACAGACCTGCAAAATGCGGGACTGTCCCGGGCAATCTGGGACACGTGGTCACCCTACTGCCTGTACCATGTGCTTGTATGAAAAAGTACCCTGTTATATTTGTATTGTTTCCTTTGTGTAAAATCCCTGGTATTGCTGTCAGGCCCTCTGCTTGGGAGTACAGTGTGGTTAGTTCAGTAGCTGTGCTGAGAACTCAGCCTGCTCTCCTCCACTGGTCAGACTGGTGCTATCACTGAGAAGATCAGTGTGCTGCTGCTTCTCCTCCCCTTATAAGATCATTATGCAGCTGAGAACAGAGAGAATATGCTCACTTATAAAAAAAGGGGAAAAGGGGTAATTATAGTGGCCCAGATTCAGTAAGCAATTGCGCCTGCGTAACCATAGGTTACGCAGCGCAATTGCTTACTTGCTCCGGCGTTACGAATGCTCCTGATTCAGGAACATCGTAACGCCGTCTGCAGCCTAAAATCAGCGTGGCATAAGGCTCTTATGCCACGCTGATTTTAGGCTGCATTCTTGCGTTGACCGCTAGGGGGCGCTCCCATTGTGATCATCGTATAGTATGCAAATTGCATACTAACACCGATTCACAAAGTTGCGCGGGCCCTGCGTACGCAAGGTACGAAGTTTCCGCACGGCGTCTTTAGCGTAAGGCTGCCCCTTCTAATAGTAGGGGCAGCCAATGCTAAAGTATACCCGCCCTTCCCGCGTCGCGACTTTCAAATTTTACGTTGTTTGCGTAAGTGATTCGTGAATGGCGCTGGACGCCATTCATGTTCACTTTGAAGCAAATGACGTCCTTGCGACGTCATTTGCCGCAATGCACGTCGGGAAAGTTTCCCGACGGAGCATGCGCTCTACGCTCGGCGCGGGAGCGCGCCTAATTTAAATGATTCCCGCCCCCGGCGGGATCATTTACATTGCGCGTGCGCTTACGCCGGGCAATTTTGCCGGCGCGCCCTCGCAATTTACGGAGCTACTGCTCCGTGAATCGAGGGCAGCACAAAATATTTGCGGGGGCGTAGGGCAAAATCGTTGCCCTGTGCCTCCGCAAATAAAGCGCAAATGTACCTGAATCTGGGCCAATATTTTTTATACACAATTGCTCCGTGCATCCAAATTAAGACTCTGTTCACACTGCTGCGATGCAGGAACCCCTGCAATTCATGTGCGGGTTCTCGCATTGCATCTAAATCGCAGTCGGTTCACATTGACATCTGCGAATGTCAATGTAAAGTTAATGACACCCCCAAATCGGTTTGCAGAATGCAGTGCAAACTGTGGAATCGGATCGCATGGGTCTGAACAACCATGAGATCTGATTCCAGTGCAGACCAAAAAAGGGTCCTGCACCATTTTGGTGCGAATGTGATGCAATTTCAGCCATATAAACTATATGGCTGAATATGCATCGCACAGACATCGCATACGATGTCTGGCATCGCATAAGTGTGATCCCAGCCTCAGGCAGTCCCACACATGTCTATTGGGTGGCAGCACAGACACAGCTGCTGGTACTGCTGGTACTTCCCTGAGCACAGACAGTGTGTGTGTTAGGGGACATGCATCTACATGTTTGTCGAATTGGGACCAGTGGCGTTGTGCGTACAGCCACTGCATCCCAATAGACATGAATGTGACTGCCTGCATGTGGATGCACAGAACACCTGTGCATGCTGTGCAGACAAAGATGTCCCTTGGCAGGCGTGTATGGATATGTACATCGGTGCCAATGAGGCCTTCTAAATGTTTTTTTTTTCTTTGTTTGAATTTCTCACTTCCTGTTCCTCCTCGGAAAGCTTTCCACCATCATCCGAGCGGTGGAAAGCCAGTGGCCCAGATTCACATACAAACGCCTATCTTTAGGGGGGCGTAGCGTATCTCAGATACACTACGCCGCCGTAACTTAGAGCGCCATTTCCTGTATTCAGAAACAACTTGCGCTCTAAGTTACAGTGGCGTAGTGTATCTGACACGGAGTAAGCCCGCCTAATTCAAACTAGTCTGTTAGGGGGCGTGTTGTATGTAAATGTGTTGTGACCCCACGTAAATGACGCTTTTTACGAACGGCGCATGCGCGCGCATGCTCAGTATCACATTGAATTTTCAAAGTAAATTACGCCCGCTCAATGCTTAGTCAACGTGAACGTAACTTACGTCCAGCCCCATTCACGGACGACTTACGCAAACGACGTAAAATACGACGCTGTTTGTACGTTTCCGACGTCCATACCTAACATGACTTACCCCTGCTTTATGAGTGGGTAACTTTTCGCTGGCGTATGTCTTACGTAAACGACGTATCTTGATACGCCGGGCGCACGTACGTTCGTGAATCGGCGTATCTAGCTAATTAGCATATTCGACGCGGAAATATACGGAAGCGCCACCTAGCGGCCAGCGTAAATATGCACCCTAAGATACGACGGCGTAGGAGACTAACGCCGCTCGTATCTAGGAAACTGTGAGGCGTATTTGATTCTATGAATCAGGCGCCTAGTTGCGACGGCCCGCACTCAGAGTTACGGCGGCGTATCTGGAGATACGCCGTCGTAACTCCTTGGTGAATCCGGGCCAGTCAGAACACCTTACTGAGGAGGAACAGGAAGTGAGAAGTTCAGACAAAGAAAACAAAGAAAAAAAACATTTATAAGGGAAATTAAAGGAAAAGGTAAGTGAACCAACAATGCACTAGCTTAACTTCTTCAGACCCGCGCTATAGCCGAATGACGGCTACAGCGCCGACCTGAAAATCCAACTGGATGTCAATTGACACCCACCCCTCAGGGCGTTCCCCGCGCGCGCTCCAGACCGTGCAGCGGGGAAAATCTGTGTTGGCCGTGTCCCTTGGACACAGCCAATTACAGTTCGCCGCGAACTGCCAATCAGAGTGGCCCTTTGCGATGCGATCTGTGCGGCCAATGAGAGATGATCTCATATGTAAACATATGAGATCATCTCTCATTGCCGTTTTACACAGAGACAGCGTCCTGTCTCTGGAGAGGAGACCGATCTGTGTCTCTTGTACATAGACACACAGATCGGTCACCTCCCCCAGTCACCCCTCCACCTACAGTTAGAACACAATGCAGGGAATACATTTAACCCCTTCCTCACCCCCTAGTGTTAACCCCTTCAATGCCAGTCACATTTATACTGTAATTAGTGCATATTTATAGCACTGATCGCAGTATAAATGTGAATGGCGCCAAAAATGTGTCAACCCCTTCCCTGCCAGTCACATATATACAGTGATCAGTGCATATTTATAGCACTGTTCACTGTATAAATGTGAATGGTCCCAAAAATGTGTCAAAAGTGTCCGATGTGTCCGCCATAACGTCACAGTCCCAATAAAAATCACAGATCGTCGCCATTTCTAGTAAAAAAAAATAATAAAAAATAATAATTCTGTCCCCTATTTTGTAGGTGCTATAACTTTTGCGCAAACCAGTCGCTTATTGCGATTTTTTTTTTTTACCAAAAATATGTAGAAAAATACGTATGAGCCTAAACTGAGAAAAAAATGTTTTTTTTTTTTTAAATTGGGATATTTATTATAGCAACAAGTAAAAAATATTGTATTTTTTTCAAAATTGTCTCTCTTTTTTGTTTATAGCGCAAAAAATAAAAACCGCACAGGCGATCAAATACCACCAAAAGAAAGCTCTACTTGTGGGGAAAAAAGGACGTCAATTTTGTTTGGGAGCCACGTCGCACGACCGCGCAATTGTTAGTTAAAGCGATGCAGTGCCGAAAGCTGAAATTTCACCTGGGCAGGAGGGGGGTATATGTGCCCAGTAAGCAAGTGGTTAAAGGAACCTATTTAGAAAATAAAAAACGGACCTTTACAACCCCTTATTACCTGTTTCCCTGTAATCAAATTGCAATAAGGGACCGGGTAATCAAAAATGATAGGAATTGTCAGAGAGGGTAGCCTACCGTGTTTCCCCGAAATTAAGACCGGGTCTTATATTAATTTTAGTCACCAAAAACACACTAGGGCTTATTTTCAGGGTAGGGCTTATTTATTTATGGTATAAACAACAAAACAAGTTTGACGCTAAAGACTGGAAAAGTAATTATACAATAAAAAAATCGAGAAAATTAATCGATGGTTGGCTGCAATAATTAGGAAGATTCTGCCAGGCATTGATCAGCAGCTAAGTGGTGTGGCACATCAGGAGTCATGTGAAAATGGTGAGCAGAACAACAATAGTGAAAACAAAGTAATATTTATTGCTATGAACACGTAAAAATTCCAGCAATCCTCTGTGTTGTAAATAATGTAACTGACAAGCAGGATCAGTGTAGTGATGGAATTTACACAGTAAATCTACCTTGCAGTGTACAGCACCTGTCACCCACAGGCACAGCTCCACTGGCAGAGGGAGGGGGCGTATGGAGCCCAGAGGCAGCACGTCTGTGCTATGACATTCTTACCCGGTCCACGGGAGACAGATGGGAAGGGGGAACCAAAGCTGTGGAGGGCTCGGTGGTGTGACTGTGGTATCTCCGCTCCTCTGTGTAGTTTAACTCCACTCACTTTTGCGCCGGCAACTTCCTGGTCGGGACGTCTCGCCGAATCAGGAAAGCAGAGCAGGAATGAGGCTTGGAGAGGGCGGAGGGGATTGGCGGTAGCTCTCCCATTAGCCGAGATCCCTGGCTGATGCGCGCACAGGAGGCAGCATCAGCCGGGAGGAGAGAAGAGGACCTCCGGCGGGGCAGCAGTGGGTGCAAACACGTTTTTCTTATTTATACCGGTAGCAGCAAAAGGCAAACAGTAACAAGCATTAAAAAAAAAAAAAATTCACGGAGATTGACTAGGTCTTATTTTCGGGGTAGGGCTTATATTGCAGCCCACCCCAATAATCCAGGTAGGGCTTATTTTCGGGGTAGGGTGTATTTTCGGGGAAACACGGTAGTGCTCAGAATGCCAGGATGAATATCAGGGGCACTATGCAAGTAGTCCTTTTATGCATATTAATTAATAAACTGTCATGTTTTGTTAGAGTGTTCCTTTAAAAAGGCACAGCAAGAGAAAAGAGGGTAAGAAGAAAATAAATAATAATGTGAGGGCAGACAAGCAGATAACAAATAGAGGAACACAAATGTATTCTGATATACTGAATGATCACTGCTTAGTGTCCTGGGATGAGAATAAAAGATACAAGATTTATGTAAGGCCTGTTTGCTGAGTCCTCCCTTCGAATTCTCTGCAATGAACGTCAATTGATTACAGTGATTTACAACTAAATGTGTCTTTCTTGGCTGCTCTGGAAGACTTGGGAGATTTGGAGAGAAGAATTGGGCTCTTAATCACAAAGGACCGGTTCCCTCTATTGAACAGAATTAGCTTTTTAGTTACTAGAGATTGTTTTATGAGGTCTTCGCTGGCGCTGACGGATGGCTTCACCACAGCCAGTAGAGATAAATGTATCATTACTTTATATTGAACGCAGAATTGTAGAGGGGGAGATGAAATACATTCAACTTATCTAAAATAATGTGGGTGTCTGCCAAAATTAGGGAACATGGAGTTTCTCAGAGATGGACGTGGGGTGGCAATGAATGGTTATTTGTGGGAAAATCTTCGATATAGTGACTAAATTTAAGATGGTTTCATGAAAGTGTAACAATCACCTGCACTTATCTGACAATGAGTGACAATATAGTGTGAGGTGGGATTAGTAAGTACACAATATGGCCTAAAGATTGTCTTCATCTGACAATCACATCAATACAAGGTTATTGGACATCCCACTCCAAAACCAGCTACATAAAATCAAGTGCATAGACATGCAATTTCCACTGGCAAATAATAGCATGCCAAATCATTTTAGACAATTGTGTACTTCCAACTTTGTGATAACATCTTGGGGAATGTCCTTTTGTGTTTCATGCTCCCTGTACACAAAGTCAAATGCATAAAGATGTGGTTTTATGAGTTCAATGTGGGGGAACTCAAGTGGCTTGCCAAGTGCCCTGATCTCAACCCTATGGCCTTGTACAGACGAGCGAACATGTCTGATGAAAACGGTCCGCGGACCGTTTTCATCGGACATGTCCGCTCGGAGGTTTTGGTCTGATGTGTGTACACACCATCAGACCAAAATCCCCGCCGACAGAGAACGCGGTGACGTATACGACACCGACGTTCTCTGACGCGGAAGTTCAATGCTTCCACGCATGTGTCGAATCAATTCGACGCATGCGCGGGATTTCGGGCCGCTGGTTATACGTCATAACCAGCGGACATGTCCGATGAGTCATACTGACCATCGGACATGTCCGACGGACATGGTTCCAACGGACAAGTTTCTTAGCATGCTAAGAAACTTTTGTCCGCTGGATACCTGTGCGCTCGGCCAGGAATCCGGTCCGGTAGGCCCTACACACGGTCGGACATGTCCGCGGACCAGTTTCAGCAGACATGTTCGGTCGTGTGTACGAGGCCTAGAAAACACCTTTGAGATAAATTGGTATACAGACGGTGAACTAGATCTTCCCATCGAACATTGGTACTAGGGATGTCCCGATACCACTTTTTTAGGACCAAGTACAAGTAGCGATACTTTTTTTCATGTACTCGCCGATACCGTTTACCGATACTTTTTTTAAAATGTGTCCATGTGTCCCCAAATGCAACCATGTGTCCCCCAATGCAGCCGTGTCCCCAAATGCAGCCATGTCTCTCCAAATGCAGCCATGTCCCCAAATGCAGCCATGTCCCATGTATCCCCAAATGCAGCCGTGTCCCCAAATGCAGCCATGTCTCTCCAAATGCAGCCATGTCCCATGTATCCCCAAATGCAGCCATGTCCCATGTATCCCCAAATGCAGCCATGTGTCCCCAAATGCAGCCATGTTTCCCAATGCAGCCGTGTCCCCCAATGCAGCCGTGTCTCCCAATGCAGCCGTGTCTCCAAATGCAGCCGTATCTCCCAAATGCAGCCCTGTCCCCAAATGCAGCCATGTCCCCAAATTCAGCTTTGTGTAGGTCTCCAGTGGCAAAGAGAAAGTCCCCCCCCCCCAGTCTAGTTGATCAGCGCTCAGGGAACATAACAGTTCATTAACATTCATTTGAATAGCTGTGTGTTCCCCGCCATGCTATGTCATATATAGCCCCTCCCCCTTGTCCAGGCACTTTGATAGACAGATCACCCGTCCAATCCTGGGATGGGTGATCTGTCTATCAAAGTACCAGGACAAGGGGGAGGGGCTTTATATGACGTAGCGCGGCGGGGAACACACAGCTATTCAAATGAAATCTGTTATGTTCCCCCAGCGCTGATCAACTAGACGGCGGCAGCGGCAGCAGCTCTCCTCTCCTCCAGTGGCATGTTTAACATACCCGAGGACTGCTCTGCTCTCCGCCTCCTCTCCACTCCCTCTCAGTCTCCTCTCCGACCGCTCTCCACCCCCTCTCAGAGGGTGAAAAAAAAAGTATTGGTAAAGCATCGGGAGCATTTGCGCGAGTACAAGTACTCGCGCAAATGCTCAGTATCGGTCCCGATACCGATACTAGTATCGGGACAACCCTAATTAGTACCAGACCTTACATTGCCTAAATAAGTACATGTTTCAACAAAGATACCCAAAAATCTTGATGTCAGCCTTCATGGAAGAGTGGAGCTATACAAAGGAGGTGAGTTGTGGCAACACTATGTTAAAAGCGAAGTATGGCCAAGGCTTTTTTTTTTTTAGAGTCACATGAGTGCACTTACAATGTTACACAAGCTGTACACTCACTACTTTTCATTGTAGCAAAGTGTCATTTCTTCAGGTATAAAATATTTACAAAAATGTGAGGGGTGTACTCACTTCATTGGCCAAATCAAAGATGCATGATGCATGAAATGTGCGTTGCATAGCAAAAATGCTATGCAACACATAATAAAAATGCATGTCAATGTTCTACAACGGATATTAAAAAATGCACTAAAAAATGGACAAAGGCAGACCTGTATAGGTTAAAGTGGGATTCCACCCACCCAATTTTTTTTTATAAAGTCAGCAGCTACTAACAGTGTAGCTGCTGACTTTTAATAAGGACACTTACCTGTCCTACTCGCCCGCGCTGATGCCCCCCCCCCGATGCCGATCCCTCGATCGGTGCAGGTCCTGCGCCGCCATTCACACTAAGGGAAACAGGCAGTTGAGCCTTACGGCTTCACTGCCCGTTTCCAACTGCGCATGCGCGAGTCTCGCGCCGACTTGTGAATGGACGGCTGCTCTCTGGGAAAACACACAGTTCCCAGAAAGCAGTGCGCCCCATTTACTAGAAGAAGAAGATAGACCGTGGCTATGGAAGAGGCAGATTACGGACTTCCACATAGCAACAGGTATTTCGGGTGAGTATAAAAAAAAAAAAAATTTTTTTTAGGATTTTTGGGCTTAAAAATAATTCTGGGGTGGAACTCCACTTTAATCGATTTCTAAAGGTGCGATTGACATTACATTTTCACCACATGGCGATAACAACCCATGCAATCTATACATTCAAAGAAACCAAAAGAAATAAGTTCAGAAATGAAGTTTTGTGTAATAAAATGGAAAGACACAGGGACAAAGAATTGAACATGCTAACTGAAATGTATTTATTACTTCGTAAAAAATCCTTTGTTGGTAATGACAGCTTCAAGGCTGACAGCTACATAGTCACATGCATTGCTCAGGTGTGATTTTGGCTCATCCTCCCACACAGTCTTCAAATCTTGAAGGCTCTGTGGGCCTCTTCTATGAGGCCTATCTTTAGTTCTTTTAATAGATTTTCCATTGGATTGAAGTCAGGTGATTGGCTGGGCCATTCTAGCAGTTTTATTTTCTTTCTTTGAAACCAAATGACAGTTTCCTTGGCTTTGTGTTTGGGATCATTGTCTTGCTCGTTTCATCTTCATCATCCTGATAGATGGCAGCAGATTTTTATCAGGAATGTCTTGGTACATTTTACCATTCATCCTTCCTTAAAGGCAGGGGCATTGCTAGGTGGCAAAAAGACCAGGGGCTTCAGCCCGAAGTCCAAAGCCGGTTTTCGGGGTGGCGGAATTAGAGGTGTTGTATGTGGAGTAGTGTTTTTTTGGGGCTGGGCGGTGGGGTTGTGTGACTTACCAGTGCCCATCAATGCTGACCAGTGCCCATCAATGCTGACCACTGACCTACCAGGACTGACCTACCTGCACTAAACTACCTGCACTGACCTACCTGCACTGACCTACCTACATTGACCTGTCTGACCTACATATACTGACCAGTGACCTGCATGACCTAACACACACTGACCTACTGACAATGGCATAGATACACACACACACTGACTTACCTGAGCTCAGCCGTGGTGTCAGTCACTCGTCACTGTCAGAGAGGAGAGGAGCTGCCATGCCGAGGAGAGGAGCTGCCATGCCGAGGAGGAGGAGAGGAGCTGCCGAGCCAAGGAGCAGAGGGAGGAGAGCCGCCCGCCCGAGCAGGGATATTGTTCGGCGGCTGCATTTTGAAATTCCCACCTTCTGGAGACTCTGCAGGCTATGATGGACGCACCACGTGACACGTCCCATGGTCCTCCTGGATTGGCGCTGCAGGCTCCAGAAAGGCGGGACCTATGGCACTCGGCCAAACTCGGCCCCAGCCACACTCGGCCCCAGCTGCACTCGGCCGCACTCGGCCCAAGCCAAACTCGGCCCCAGCCGCACTCGGCCGCACTCGGCCCCACTCGGCCCCAGCCGCACTCGGCCGCACGATCGGTCCCGGGGTCCGACGCTTGGGGCCAACAATACAACTCATCGGTAAATAGATTTGGGGCTTTTCGAGGGCCCATTCGGGGCTCAAGCCCCCAAAGGCCTAACGTCGCCCCTGCTTAAAGGATATGAAGTTTACCAGTACCGTATGCTGAAAAACAGCCCCACACCATGATGTTACCACCTCAAAACTTCTCTGTTGGTATGGGGGTGTTTTTGGGTGATGTGCAGTGCCATTTGACCTCCACACCTGGCGTGTATTATGGCATCCTAAAAGTTCAGTTTTGGTCATCTGACCGGATTATATTCTCCCAGTATTTCACAGGCTTGTCTAAATGTTGTGCTGAAAACTTTAAATTAGCTTTTTCTTTGGCAATGGAGTCTTGCGTGGTGAGCGTGCATACAGGCCATGGCGGTTAAGTGCAATACCTTGGCTCTTGGACAACTCTTCCAATAATTCTTTTCACTCCTCTGTCAGAAATCGTGTGAAGAGCTCCTTGCTGTGCCAGTTTATGGTGAAATTATACATATATATAGTTTCCCTTCATGAACAACATACAACTGTCTAGCTCTAAATTTTTCAGTTAAAGAATCTAACAATTGCTCTGCTTCCCATGTAATGGAGATGAACAGGTACAGATACACTATATTACTAAAAGTATTGGGAAACCTGCCTTTACACACACATGAACTTTAATGTCATCCCAGTCTTAGTCTGTAGGGTTCAATATTGAGTTGGCCCACCCTTTGCAGCTATAACAGCTTCAACTCCTTTAGGAAGACTGTCCACAAGGTTTAGGAGTGTGTCTATGACGATGTTTGACCATTCTTCAAGGAGCGCATTTCTAAGGTCAGGCACTTATGTGGAAAAAGAAGGCCTGCCTCGCAGTCTCCGCTCTAGTTCATCCCAAAGGTTTTCTTTCGGGTTAAGGTCAGGGCTCTGTGCAGGCCAGTAAAGTTCCTCCACCCTCAAACTTGCTCATCCATGTCTTTACGAACCTTGGTTTGTGCACTGGTCCAAATCATTTGGTGGAGGGGGGATTATGGTGTGGGGTTGTTTTTCAGGGGTTGGGCTTGGCCCCTTGGTTCCAGTGATGGGAATTCTTAGGATGTCAGCATACCAAGACATTTTGGACAATTTCATTCTCCCAATTTGTTGGAACAGTTTGGGGATGGCTCCTTCCTGTTCCAACATAAATGCGCACCAGTGCAATTAGAGCAGAGACTGCGAACCAGCCCTTCTCATCCAACATCAGCGCCTGACCTCACAAATGGTCTTCTGGAAGAATGGTCAAACATTCTCATAGACACACTCCTAAACCTTGTGGATGGCCTTCCCAGAAGAGTTGAAGCTGTTAAAGCTGCAAAGGGTGGAGCAACTCAATATTGAACTCTAGGGAGTCGGGACTAAGGCCTTGTACACACGATCAGTCTAAACCGATGAGAACGGACTGAAGTTCAGTTTCATCGGTCCAAACCGACCGTGTGTGGGCCCCATCAGTCAGTTATGCTTCGGTCCAGAAATTTAGAACTTGCTTTAAAATTGAACTGATGGACTGGTAACCGATAGGTCAAAACCGACGGTTAGTATGCAAAAGCATCAGTTCAAAACCCGCGCATGCTCAGAATCAAGTCGACGCATGCTTGGAAGCATTGAACTTCATTTTTTTCAGCACGTCGTTGTGTTTTACGTCACCGCGTTGGACTCGATCGTTTTTTTAACTGATGGTGTGTAGGCACATCAGACCATCAGTCAGCTTCATCGGTTAACCAATGAAACTGAACTTCAGTCCGTTCTCATCGGATGGACTGATCGTGTGTACAGGGCCTTAGACTGAGATGCCATTAAAGTTCATGTCTCCCTTTTGGTAGTATAGTGTATGTTTGCAGTCCATATCAGGAGAGCAGCCTAGGGTAACATTCATGGCTTTCTCTGTAGATACAGCGGAGAAGGTACGTAGCCATCCCTAGACAGGAAATGTCTTATCTGCAGGATTACCAATAAAGCTAAAGAAGCTTGACAAAAGAAAACTAAGGCAGCCACCACACCAAAGACTAGTAAGTTACAATATATTACATTTTTGGTTTTGGGTTTCGATACACTTAAGGTACAATGTCAGTCTATGTACACTAACAGCTAGTTATAGTGCTATAGAGAAAGAATAGCTTAGGTACTGAAACCATAAAAGCCGACAGTACACATGTTTGTCAGAACAGTTACCGTTACAGGTGTGTTTGTCCGCCAGCAGGTAGTAGCCATCTTCACATGCACATCGATATCCACCAGGAAAGTTCACACACCTCTGGCTACAGCCTGCATTCTCCTTTTCGGGATCCTCACATTCATTTATGTCTGCAAAAAAAAAAAAAAAAGACAAAGACTTTTGCTGTGCATGATTGTGTAGCAATTGTGTATGTTTGGGTATTCAGACAGCTTCAGGTCCTGTCTGTTAGCATACAATAGCCAGCAGTGTGGATGTGGGAACCTATGGAAATCTATATAACTCATTACATGTATGGCCATATCTGTCTGCTTTAAGCCTCGTACACACGACCGAGAAACTCGACGGGCGAAACACATCGTTTTCCTCCTCGAGTTCCTTGTCAGGCTGTCGAGGAACTCGACAAGCCAATTTTCTCCATTCCCGTCAAGGAACTAGAGAACATGTTCTCTTTTTGGCTCGTCGAGTTTCTCGACGGTTTCCTCGGCAAAAAAATATCTCCCAACAAGTTTCTTGCTAGTTTTTGCCGAGAAACTCGGGTGGTGTACGAGGCCTTGGTGTAGATTAGAAGGTCACGCTCATGCTCAGTGATAGTTTTGACCTTTATCACCCAACTCCTGCTAACATTGGACAAAAGTGAAAAATAAAGTTAAAATAGCCATGCCTGGAGAAAATGTGGCACTCCAAAAAAAAAATTCTATAAGCTCATCTAAATTGAAACAGCGGAAAACTTCAAAAGACAGGAATCACAGTTCTAGAATATCCAGAAGATGACAAAATGATGCATATCTCCCAACTTTTTGAGATGGGAATGAGGGACACCTATCAGAAAAAGTATGCAGGCATAAGACACACCCCTTGCCACGCCCCCTTAAAGGAGAATTGTACAAAAAACAAGATTGGTTAAACCCACAAGTGCTTTTTTTATCACTACTATTCCTTTATATTGGCTTTTGGAATTTACAAATGCAGGAATGTAGGAGGACTAATGAGGGGGAAAGAGGGACAGAGGGACATTGCTCCAAATCAGTCCCTCAAAATCAGGGACAGTTGGGAGGTATGATGATGGCTGCTCTGCTGTTGTTTTCTGCTGGTTGGATAAATATTAGCTGGTTCAGCACAGCTCTGGTTATGATGAACTACATTTGGTCACTCACCTTCATTGCAGCGCACTCCCTGCCATCCCGGTTTGCACACACAGGTATAGTTTCCTTTCCCATCTTTACACTCCTTGTATCCTTCTTTATGGCAGGGCATAGGCTTGCACTGATCTGGAAGTGCTGTTAAAAAAACAATGATGTGTTAAATAATAATTATTAACCACTTCATCCCCGGACCATTTTGCTGGTCAATGACCGGGCCACTTTTTGTGATTCGCCACTGCGTCGCTTTAACTGACAATTGCGCGGTCATGTGACGTGGCTCCCAAACAAAATTGGCATCCTTTTTTTCCCACAAATAGAGCTTTCTTTTGGTGGTATTTTATCACTTCTGCGGTTTTTATTTTTTGTGCTATAAACAAAAATACAGCGACAATTTTGAAAAAAAAATGAATGGTTTTTACTTTTTGCTGTAATAAATATCCTCCAAAAATATATAAAAAAACGATTTTTTCCTCAGTTTAGGCCGATACGTATTCTTCTACACATTTTTGGTAAAAAAAAAAACGCAATAAGCGTTTATTGATTGGTTTGCGCAAAAGTTATAGCGTCTACAAAATAGGGGATAGATTTAAGGCATTTTTATTAATATTTTTTTACTAGTAATAGCGGCGATCTGCGACCTTATGGCGGACACATCGGACACTTTTGACACATTTTTGGGACCATTGGCATTTTTATAGCGATCAGTGCTATAAAAATGCATTGATTACTGTAAAAATGTCACTGGCAGGGAAGGGGTTAACACTGGGGGGGTGAGGAAGGGGTTAATTATGTTCCCTCATTGTGTTCTAACTGAAGGGGGGGTGGGACTGACTTGGGGAAATGACAGATCGCTGTTTATACATTGTATGAACATGCGATCAGTCATTTCTCCCCCTGACAGGACTGGGAGCTGTGTGTTTACACACACAGCTCCCGGTTCTCTCTCTGTAACGAGCGATCGTGGGTGCCCGGCGGTGATCGTGCCCGATGGGCACTCGCATCAGCGCCAGCTGCTAGTAAACAAAGAGCTATTCACGCTATACAAGACTGAGCACCTGTTAATGAGGCTCAAGGGTTTCTCTTTCTTCTTCAGGTGATCCAAAATATTGTGCTACACAAAAAAGCTGCCATTGACTCTGACAGCTCCCCTTCAAAGGTTTACAGTATCTCACAACAGTAAGTACACCCCACACATTTTTGCAAATATTTTATTATATCTTTTCATGTGACAACACTGAAGAAATTACACTTTGCTACAATGTAAAGTAGCGAGTGTGCAGCTTGTATAACAGTATAAATTTGCTGTCCCCTCAAAATAACTCAACTTACAGATATTGCTGTCTAAACCACTCGCAACAAAAGTGAGTACACCCCTAAGTGAAAATGTCCAAATTGGCCCCGATTAGCCATTTTCCCTCCCAGTGTCATGTGACTCATTTGTGTTACAAGGTCTCAGGTGTGAATGGGGAGCAGGTGTGTTAAATTTGGTGTTATCGCTCTCACTCTCTCATACTGGTCACTGGAAGTTCAACATGGCACCTCATGGCAAAGAACTCTCTGAGGATCTGAAAAAAAAATGGTTTCTCTACATAAAGAAGGCCTAGGCTATAAGAAGATTGCCAAGACCCTGAAACTGAGCTGCAGCACAGTGGCCAAGATCATACAGCGGTTTAACAGGACAGGTTCCATTTAGAACAGGCCTCGCCATGGTCGACCAAAGAAGTTGAGTGCACGTGCTCAGCGTCATATCCAGAGGTTGTCTTTTAGAAATAGACATATGAGTGCTGCCAGCATTGCTGTATAGGTTGAAGGGGTGGGGGGTCAGCCTGTTAGTGCTCAGACCATACCCCGCACACTGCATCAAATTGGTCTGAATGGCTGTCATCCCAGAAGGAAGCCTCTACTAAAGATTATGCACAAGAAAGCCCGCAAACAGTTTGCTGAAGACAAGGACATGGATTACTAGAACCATGTCCTGTGGTTGATGAGACCAAGATAAACTTCTTTGGTTCAGATGGTGTCAAGTGTGTGTGGCAGCAACCAGGTGAGAAGTACAAAGACAAGTGTGTCTTGCCTACAGTTAAGCATGGTGGTGGGAGTGTCATGGTCTGGGGCTGCATGAGTGCTGCCGGTGACTTGTCGTTAAGGTTCCCCTATCGAGCTGGTTCCTTTAAGGACTGCGCAGGCGCAATCCTTGCCGACGGAAATCTCCGAACCTCGGCCGGCATCCAGGCTCATTCTTTAACATCCCTGTGGATTGGAGGATGTTAAAAAAAGAGCCAGGAGGCCGAGCGAGCGGAGCGAGCCATCCGAGCGAAGCGAGGACGTGAGGCCGACTGGCCACTTTCCTCAAATTTCACGTCGCCCTGGATGCCGGCCGAGGTTCAGAGATTTCCATCGGCATGGATTGCGCCTGCGCAGTCTTTACAGGAACCAGCTCGTTAGCCGGAACCATATCATCAGATCACCGGCACTGGGGAACTATAGTTCATTGAGGGAACCATGAATGCCAACATGTACTATGGCATACTGAAGCCGAGCATGATCCCCTGCCTTCAGAGCTACAGGTGAAGGTGATGGATGGCCAAGCATGTCTCCAGACCTAAACCCTACTGAGCATCTGTGGGACATACTGAAACAGAAGGCGGAGGGGCGCAAGGTATCTAACATCCACCAGCTCTGTGATGTCATCATGAAGGAGTGGAAGAGGACTCCAATGGCAACCTGTGAAGCTGGTCAACTCCATGCCCAAAAGGGTTAAGGCAGCGCTGAAAAATAATGGTGGCCTCACAAAAAATTGACACTTTGGACCCAATTTGGACATTTTCACTTAGGGGTGTACTCACTTTTGTTGCCAGCGGTTTAGACATTAATTGCTGTGTGTTGAGTTATTTTGAGGGGACACCAAATTCACACTGTGAGGCCCCATACACACGAGAGGATCCATCCGCTGAAAAATCTCAGCGGATCGGTTTCAACGGATAGATCCCCTGGTGTGTACGTTCCAGCGGATATTTATCCGCGGATATTTCTGATTTCCAGCAGATAAAAATTTGTAGACATGCTTACAAATCTATCCGCTGGAATCGGAACCAGCGGATCGATCCGGTGGTCTGTACAGACTCACCGGATCGATCCGTCCGAACCCATCCCTCGCATGCGTCGTAATGATTCGACGCATGCGTGGATATCCTTATATGACAGCATCGCGCACGTCGCCGCGTCACGTCACCGCGATGGGAATTCAGGGCGCGGATTTCAATCCGATGGTGTGTACACTCCATCGGATTAAAATCCGCAGAGGATTTATCCGCGGATACGGTCCGGCGGACCGTATCCGCGGATAAATCCTATCGTGTGTACCAGGCCTCATACAAGCTGTACACTCACTACTTTACATTGTAGCAAAGTATTATTTCTTCAGTGTTGGCACATAAAAAGATATAATAAAATATTAACAAAAGTGTGAGAGGCGTACGCACTTTTGCGAGATACTGTATGTTTGCAAAGCTGGAAGAAGCCTTGGGTGTGTGTTTTTAAATAATATCCCCTAACCAGTGGACTAGAAGGCATGTATAGTACATTGCAAATGGCTCAGTATACACAGCTGTGTTCAATAGGCAAAATTTTGCATCATGTTAATGTGAATGGTGCCCCCTGCTGGCAAAATGCTCGCAGAAAAGGTTTTCAGTTCACCCATATAACCCAGAGGCAGACAGAATATACTTTTTCAAATCTTCCAAATTCCTCTCCCTAGTTTCAGTTCACCAAATTAAACAACCAATCAAAGCTAAATTTACATTGATCTGGCTATAATACCATGAAATCTGATTGGCTGTTGATAGGCTCATGAGCATTGTGCAATATACAGTGACTCGAACACCTGTCATTTGGAATTTATCATAAAAAAAGAATAAGCCAGGGAAAATTAGGTGTGGGTTCAGGCAACTTAAAATATAACTAAACCAAGAACAAAGATGTAATATATCAGAGCTTATAAGTCCTTAGGTAGGTTGGATGCATTAGGTTATGTTTTTTTTTCCTTTATGTTTTTAGACTGCCCACAATGGTTGATATTACCATCAGGGGCGGACTGACAACTCATGGGGCCTCCGGGCAATAGGAGATTATGGGGCCCCCAGGCAATAGGAGATTATGGGCCCCCCAGGCAATTTTTTATGGGGCCACACAGTATACATACACAGTATACACACACACATACAGTATGCATACACAGTATACACACACACATACAGTATGCATACACAGTATACACACACACATACAGTATGCATACACAGTATACACACACAGAATACACATACACACACACTGAAAAGGTACTGGAGAGGCGGGACAGCTATAATCTTGGGATTTTTTTTTTAAAGTGCCCGAATGGTCAGTCCGCCCATGATTACCACTTTACATTAGGGATATTACAGTAGTATGTATTATTTATATATTTATAATGGTTATAATCATCAAAAGTAACATTTCTGTCTTTGCAGATGACACCAAGCTATGCAGTGGAATAACGTCCTTACAGGATGTCGCCAATTTACAAGCCGACCTCAATGCTCTGTCTAATTGGGGACTGAGTGGCAGATGAGGTTTAATGTTGATAAATGTAAAGTTATGCACTTAGGGAATAAGAATATGCATGCATCATACATACTAGGGGGAGTACAACTGGGGGGATCTGTAGTGGAGAAGGATCTGGGGGTCTTGGTAGATCATAAGCTCAATAATAACATGCAATGCCAAGCTGTGGTTTCCAAAGCGAGCAAAGTCCTTTCTTGTATTAAGAGAGGTATAGACTCCAGAGACAGAGATATAATTTTGCCCCTGTACAAATCATTAGTAAGATCTCATCTGGAATATGCAGTTGAGTTTGGGGCCCCAGTTCTCAAAAAGGATATCGGAGAACTGGAGAAAGTGCAGAGAAGGCCAACCAAACTGATAAGAGGCATGGAGGAGCTCAGCTATGAGGAAAGATTAGAGGAACTGAATTTATTCACTCTTGAGAAGAGGAGAATTAGAGGGGATATGATCAACATGTACAAATATATAAGGGGTCCATATAGTGGACTTGGTGTTGAGTTATTCACTTTACGGTCAACACTGAGGACAAGGGGGCACTCTTTACGTCTAGAGGAAAAGAGATTTCACCTCCAAATACGGAAAGGTTTCTTCACAGTAAGAGCTGTGAAAATGTGGAACAGACTCCCTCCAGAGGTGGTTCTGGCCAGCTCAGTAGATTGCTTTAAGAAAGGCCTGGATACTTTCCTAAATGTACATAAAATAATTGAGTACTAAGATTTGCAGGTAAAGTTGATCCAGGGTAAATCTGATTGCCTCTCGGGGGATCAGGAAGGATTTTTTCCCCTGCTGTAGCAAATTGGATCATGCTCTGCTGGGGTTTTTTGCCTTCCTCTGGATCAACTGTGGGTATGGAGTTGGGTGTATAGGATTGTACTGTGTTATTTATTTTGTTTGTTTATTTTTTGTGGTTGAACTGGATGGACTTGTGTCTTTTTTCAACCTGACTAACTATGTAACTATGTATAATATACCACTTAAAGTTTATGTATAGCCAAAGCTTGGAGAGTTAAAATCTCTGTAAATTTATATTTTGCTATCTGTGTCCCATTCACTTCTTGTCCATCAAATGAAACAGAAAAGGAGGGGAAGTCTCTACCAAGTGAGAGCAATTCTCCTCTAAGATAGTTGTCACATGAACAGGTGTCCCCATTTCTTTCCCCTTTCCTTTTGTTCTGGTGACAACTGCAAAAAATGTTTTTGGTATATTAGTATGCTTCTATTAGCAACCAAAGAATTACATTGGTGAAGCTAGGGACTGTGCTCAAGTAACCGAAAAAAAGAGGCAGTACCTTGTATTCAGTGACAACGGTTCCCAATAAAATTAAGCAGGATAATTCTCTCTACCACAGACAACACAGACAATAAAAGACTGTCAGAGGGTTAAGTTCCCACTCTATCCAAACTTAAAAAAAGTTTTGGCTATAGGTAAACTTTAACCATTATTTCCCACAACTTTTAGTGGCAGGCTTAAAGGATAAATTCACCTTTTACAATCATATTCATCAGTGTCCGGCCCCCACTCCCCCCCACCCCCCCAGCTCTGACAGCTAGCAGGCATCTACTATCCCCTGCTAGCTGTCACAATTTAAAAAAAAAAAGTGCCGTCCACCCCCTGAGCCGTGTCACTGATTCACAGTTCTCTGTGAATAGAAAACTACAGGTCCCTACAGTCTTTGCGGCTGTCGGTTTGTAGTTTTCAATGAACTACCACGGTGCTGTAGAGTGCTGTGGTAGTTCATTGAGTCATCCTGTCAGATTGTATCTGCTTGCCGGTATGATGTAAGATGTTTGCGCATATAAGCGTTTTATCCAAAACATTCCCATCTGCTCATTTTCCACTATTAGCACTTTACACTTGAAAATGCTGAACGCTTCTAAACGCCACGTTTATGTGCATCAAGCGTTTTTTCTGCCGGAAAACACCTCTTGTGATCAGGTTTTTTCGGTCTGTAAACGTTCCTCTTAAAATATGCACGGCGTACGACGGCACTATAAAGGGGAAGTTCCATTCGAATGGCGCCACCCTTTGGGCTGATTATGCTAATTTCCCATCTCATAACTTGCTTCTGAGCATGCACGTTTTTTTCCCCATCGTTAAAGTGTACACACAACCGTTTTTTACATCGAGAAAAACAACGACGTGAAAAACGAGGAGAAAAAAATAGAGCACGTTCTAAATTTTTAATGCCCATTTTTCTCAACGAAAAAAATGCTCTGGAGGATACACACGGCCGTTTTTAACAACCAATTTAAGAAATGGCATTTTTCACGTCATGAAAAATGGTCGTGTGTACGCGGCTTTAGCGCCTAAATGTGCGTAGACACATAGGATAACATAAGGTTGCTTCTACAGGCTGAAAGAAAGAAAAACACAGCAAATGCCTGTATAAGCAGCATTTTTTTTATGCCCAGTGTACATGATGCCCTATGGTTACTATGAATACTACATTCTACTGAATGTTGATATTATTCTATTGCCTGTTGAAAAAAAAAATCTTTATTAATATACAAACCAGTAACACATGATCTTAGGTCTGCTGGGCCATCATAATCCAGATAACTAAGCTTATTTGCATTCCCATTGCGATGGCTGCCAAGGCAGGCTATAAAATACAGAAAGAAAAGTTTAGTATTATTATTAATATTTTTATTATTATTATTATTAGAATGATATATTGCAACAATAAGTTAAAACATATAAACATGTAAACTGTAGCATCTCCATGTAATTAAAAAACCAAACCCCTATCAAGGCTTGATTCCCACTGCCGGCACTTGGGATCTGACTTGTGAGTCCCCAAGTCGCATGACATGTGAAATCCCATGTAAGTCAATGAGAGCTGTTTTAAAGGGGTTGAAAATCCTTGTGTTTTTTCCCCTTAGTGTATCCTATGCATTAAGGGGAAAAAAACCTTGCAGTGTCCGCCCCTCCCAGCCCCCCGGTTTTACCACCCCTGAATTTTTGTGGGCGCAATCCCGTGTCGCTCTCTCCACGGCTTCTTGGCTCTTCATTGGATAGATTGATAGCAGCGCAGCCAATGGCTCCCACTGCTGTCAATCAAATCCAATGACGCAGCCACCGGGGGGCAGGACCGAGTCATACACTCAACCTCTATGGACGTCAAGCGTATGACACAGGAGTGCGCCCGCAATGTAACCCCCTTGGGAGAGACCTTTTCAGAGGGGGTTATCTAATGCCTGGAGGAACCGCGAGAACCGCCGTGGGACCCCAGAAGAGGAGGATAGGGGCCACTCTGTGCAAAACGAACTGCACAGTGGAAGCAAGTATGATATGTTTGTTATTTAAAAAAAATAAAAAAACCTTTAATATCACTTTAAAGCGGAGTTCCGGACACAATTTCACTTTTTAAATATAAATACCCCTGTAATACACAAGCTTAATGTATTCTAGTAAAGTTAGTCTGTAAACTAAGGTCCGTTTTGTTAGGTTGTTACAGCATTTAGACACTTTATAAAATAGAAATTGACTGGGGCCATCTTAAGTGTGGGCATCATGAAGCCAGACTGTATGACTTCCTGGATTTCAGCCTTGCACATGCTCAGTGCTGCACAAGCAGTGTCAGATCAGGTTTCAGCACCTGTGCTGTCCAAGTCACATGATTCTTTGAGACTGGGGAGTGCACAGACTCCTGGAAAATTACACCCACTACATTCCCAGGAGTCTGTGCGGTGTAGGTTAGGAAGCATTAAGCACCTAGGTGCAGGAAGAGGGAAGATTTAACTATTCTGCCTAGCAACAACACTTTGAAGGCATCTAAAAAAAAAAAAAAATTCGTAAAGGACTAATGAATTTTTTTTAAAAACTACTGATGTAATGTTATATTTATGGGTGGAACTCCACTTTAATTAGCACTACTAAAGTTGCTCCGACTTTAGAAAACGTTCTTGTACTACTTCAAGGCGACTTTTATACAAATTCTATTCTATACTTCTATCAAAGTAGTACAATGGAACCTTGGAATACGAGCATAATCCGTTCCAGGAGAATGCTTGTAATCCAAAGCACTTGCATATCAAAGTGAGTTTTTCCATAGAGGTCAATGGAAACAAAGATAATTTGTTCCGCATTGACTTCTATGGCATGCAATACCGCATGTGGCCAGAGGCGGGGGGGGGGGGGGCTGGAGAGCCTCAAAAATACTCGTAAGTTGAGACAAATTTTTGAGGGGTTTTGGAATAAAAAATGTTTTATATCCTGTGGTGTTATTACTCTGTACGTGTGTAGAGCAGTTGCTAATGTTAAGCCAATCAGTACAAAGTATAAATAGATTTATAGAAATCTTGTAATGTTTTAGCTGGGCACATGGGCATAAATACCTATTCAGCAACAGTGTGATGTTCAGGTCTTGGTATGTTTCCCAATGTAATATTAGGAAGGATGGTCAAATTGATGACTTTTCTTATGTGTTATAAATGACGATTTATGTTTTATGATTAGGCTTCTTCATGGATCTATAAAGGATGCTATTGTCTATCGACCATCAGTAATCAGACATGGCCTGTCTTTGGTTATGGGTTGAATTATCTGCGATAAGATAATGCAATGCCAACAAGACAATTACAAAACTTACAAGTATTACAGAGTGTGGTAGGTACAAAACTTTTTGGAGTTTGCCAAAGCAATAGACCATAGGTTATAAAGGTGGTACATGGCTTAATTCCAGTGTAGAGCAGTGGTTTATACCCATTGTGGCATTGGGGTGATTGATTATACTCATGTGATTTTCCAATGAGTTGAGACAGTTCAAACTGTATTTTAGGGCATGGCGGCCCACTTTTATTAAACAGAACGGAAAGCTCACATAAGTTGCCCACGCAGGGGATTTTCACATGGACAGACAATGGAAAACGGCAAGCCACCTGACTCCCTTGTCAGCAGCCCGCTGTTCTCCTTTCTAGTTCATCTGACTGTGATGTCCAGCTCTTCTGATTAACTTGGCTCACTTAGCCTTTAGTCGCAGCGCGCTGCTGCGCAATCCAATCCTGACCTATGGATAGGGGTTCTCCTGACACCCCGATAGGAGCCCACTTGACTCCTGGAACAAGACCTCATGTCTCCTGGCTGCCAGCTGGGGCACATACACCCCTGGGTGAGAACTTCTGTCTCCAAATTGGGAGATCTGAACTATCTTTAGGATTGAATACATAATGACCCTGCATAACTGTGTACTCACACAGGCTGCAGTCACCTGGTAAAATCCAGACACAGGATTGAAGGGTTCGTCCCACCCAACACAATTTGGAACCTTCAAGCTTAAAGTGGAGTTCCATCCCAAAGTGGAACTTCCGCTTAAACCACTCCTCGCCCCCTTACATGCCACATTTGGAATGTCATTTTTCAGGAGGAGTGGGACTTCCTGTCCCACTTCCTCCTTCCGCCCAGGGACCGCTTATGCCGGGTACACGCGAGAGGATTTATCCGCGGAAACGGTCCTCCGGACCGTATCCGCGGATAAATCCTCTGGCGGATTTTGATCTCCTGGTTGTACTAACCAGGAGATCAAAATCCCCGCGGAATTCCGTCCGCGGTGACGTGTTGCGCCGTCGCCGCGATTATGACGCGGCGACGTGCGCGACGCTGTCATATAAGGATATCCACGCATGCGTCGAATCATTACGACGCATGCGAGGGATGGGTTCGGACGGATCGATCCGGTGAGTCTGTACAGACCACCGGATCGATCCGCTGGAGCCGATTCCAGCGGATAGATTTCTTAGCATGCTAAGAAATTTTTATCCGCTGGAAATCGGTCGGCCCGAAATATATCCGCGGATAAATATCCGCTGGATCGTACACACCAGCGGATCTATCCGCTGAAACCGATCCGCGGATCAATTTCAGCGGTTCGATCCTCTCGTGTGTACGGGGCCTTAGGCGACTCATCATATCGCCTTAGACGGCCCCTCCCTGTAGGCGATCACCTGGGACATGTGACAGGTCCCAGGCGATCGCCTGTCCACTCCTAGAGCGCAGCGCCGCTTGCGCATGCGCAGTGAGTGCCCGGCCGTGAAGCCGCAAGCTGTCCCGGCCGGGTGTCCACAGTCAGAATGGAGCCGCCGGCGGAGAGGGGGTAAGAGGAGCGACACTCCTGACGGCCGCGTCGCTGGACCATGGAACAGGTAAGTGTCTGTTTATTAAAAACCAGCAGCTACACTTTTTGTAGCTGCTGACTTTTAATAAACATAAAAAAGGCTGGAACTCCCCTTTAAAGAGGAGCTCCAATCGTTTTTCTAAAAATTCAAAGTCAGCAGCTACAAAAACTGTAGCTGCTGACTTTTAATAAACAGATACTCACCTGTCCCGGAATCCAGTGCTGTGCTCACCCGAGGGGGTTCTGGGTTATCGTCTTCCGTGCCTGGCACCAGCATTTTAACTGTGGGCATGTGGGCAGGACAAAAAGTACAATTTCCCTAAGAGGAGGGGCCTCAAAGCGGAACATCTCCTTTTGGGTGAAGTTCTACTTTGAGAGCACATATTCTATAACAATCATAACAAAGATATAATTTCTAAATTATGGAAATATTCACTTACCTAAGTATCTTGGGTAAAAGAATTCCTAGATAAATATAAAAAAAATAAAAAAGAATTATTCATAAGGATTAAACAACATCTATGGTCAAAATGTAAAATCATTCATTTGTACATTGTATTTAAATGATTCCAGCCTACTCTTATTAACCTGACGCTTGAAAATGGTGGAGATCCCCACACATTTACTTTGTTGGATCCTGTGACATGCAAGGGCAGCCATCACAAATTTTGGAGCCCCTTACACAGCTTTAGGCATAGAACTGGGGAGGGGGGTGCTGAAAAAAAAATAAGCCCGGAAGGGGGGGGGGCCTGGGGACCATCGGGCCCCTTACAGGTGTAATGCAAAAAAAAAAAAAAACACGGAAGGGGGGACTGCCGGGCCTGTAAGGGGCCCTGGGGATCATTGGGCCCCTTACAGGTGTAATGCAAAAAATAAAAAAATAATAAAAAAAACGGGAGAGGGGGCCAGCCGGGCCTGTAAGGGGCCCATCGGCCCCTTGCAGGTATAATGCAAAAAAAATCATTAAATTAAAAAATTCAAATAAAAAAAATATAAAAAAAACGGGAGGGGGCCCCTTACAGGTGTAATGCCTGTACCCCCCTGATGGCAGCCCTGGAGCAATATATTCACTATGCCCTATGAGTAGGTTTTGCTGTGTCACATTTCACAGAGCCTGCCCTCTGGGGTTTTCCACATCAAGATGAATTTTCAGGAGGAAGAGTCACAACAGGAATCACTGCTTTCAGGAAGCAAGGTACATGGGATATGTAGTCCTTAAAAATTGAAAACAATTAACAGAGCAGAAGCTGCAAAGCATGCAGAGAATCTTGGAAGTTGTGGAAAGAGATGGCAGAACGCAGGCAGAACGCACAACATAAACGGATATTTTTAAAGTAAGTTTATACTGGATTGGCAGTAATAACTATTGTCTGTTATGCTATTACAATGCTGATGTTACAAAATGAAAATGTCTACTGTGATCATAAATTTCCTACAGAGATGGTAAATATGATCCTTTGGGGCTAATAAGACCCCATTTACACTGGAACGGTGCGGCACTAGTGGTTTACCACTGTTATAGCGGCGCTTTTCACCCGCTAGCGGGGCACTTTTAACCCCCCGCTAGCAGCTGAATAAAGGGTTAAAAGCGTCCGTGTTGCGACACTGCCAAATTGCTTTGCAGGACTTTTTCCCCGTCCTGCAAGTGTACCACCCCAGTGTGAAAGCACTCGAGGTGCTTTTCAGGTGCTTTACAGGTACTATTTTTATCGCTAAAATGCCTAAAAAAACGCCCCAGTGTGAAAGGGGTCTAAAGCTTGAAAAAGTCACTAGAGGGACTGCATATGGCACTTTTTTGGGATTGCATACAGTATGTAAACGTCAAATATATTGTGGTGGGGAGAAAGTTATTGTTATTCTTTTTAAACTGGGGCGATACAACACAGCTCTTCTTAAAGTGATTATTATTATTGTTTAAAATAAGGAACATGTTATACTTACCTGTGCCATGCAATGGTTTTGCATAGAGAAGTTTCCATCCACTTCTTCTGGGGTCCCCCCACCGTGCTCTTGGCTCCTCCTCTCTTCTGAGTTCCTGCATAGGAAGTCCCTTGCTATGGGACCCACTCTCCCTCCTCACAGGATATGATAAACAATGGCTCCTGCTGCTGCCTCCAAGTCCTTTGAGGAGGGTGAGCGAGAGCAGCGCCAACGCAATTGGGCACAGGCTCAGGTCAGTATTTAGGGGGGGTTGCAGGGGGTGGGGGAGCTGATCACAAAAGTTTTTTTTAACTTAATGCAGAAAATACATTAGGGTAAAAAACCTTCTGCCTTTAAAACCGCTTTAAGAGTTAGCTAGCTGAAGAATCTTCAATGTCCAACACTACTGAGAGTAGAAGATATCTGGTACCCCTATGTGTGCTGTGGTTTCATCCATCGGCCCCTGCAGGACACAATCATTTCTCCTTTATTTTCACCTGGTGATCCTGCCAGTAACATACTTCCTGCCCTAGAGTGATAACATTCACTCACTGTACTGTATCATAGAGGAGCAGTATTGTCACCCTAAGCCGCTCACCTGGTTTGGACTACAAACACCCCACCCTCATCTCTATTACATAGCGAGGAGAGGTTTTATAGTTTACAGGAGATATCTGGGAAAAACTAATAACATTGAGATTTCTGCCAGGAATCAGAACGATTTTTTTTCTTGGGTTTAGATATGCTTTAGGAGCCCATTCACACCATATACACTGAACTGCATAGTCCCAATGCATAGATAAAGAAAATTCCCATTGCTTCAGTTCAAACCGATGTGTTGTGTTAATGAGTGCTGAAAAAAATAGGTGTACCATGCTTTGTAATGTGCTGCGGTCTATAAAGTTGAATGAAATGTATTTTGTGAAACTTTAATAAAGTTAAAAAAAGGAAAAATGTTGTAGCAGTGCATCCCACTGCCCCTATGCAACGCACACCCATGGGTACACATTATACAAAGCAAAAACCACACCTGCTGGAGTGTATCGGTCCTAAATCGGTGCCTCTGACCCACTTATACTCACCTTCACAACACTGTAGGTATACGTGGTAAGTACAAGTCAGAGATTTACTTTAAGTATATTCACTATGCATAATCTGGTGACGCCTAAAGGGCTCATTTACACTTGCTTCAGCTTCAACAAGGCTTCAACAGGGCTTCGGTCAGGCTTTGTTAAAGCTATCTGAACGCTAGTCAAAGCCCGTCACTAAATAAAATTGTTAGCTTACAGTCCTGTTTACACCTGCTTTTGCTTTGCTTTGCTTTGCCGTTGCTTCACTTAAAAAATGATACCCCATGTAGCGTCAGTGGTGCTTCAAAGCATCTTCAAAGCCTCTATAGAAGTCTATGTCAAAGCTCGCTTGAAGCCCCACAAAGGCCCATCAATGCCTCACCGAAGCTCCACGAAGCCCCACCGAAGCACCAAGCAAAAGCAAGGTGTAAACAGGACTGTAAGTTAACCATTTTATTTATTAACAGGAGCTTTGACTGGTGTTCAGAGAGCTTTAACAAAGCATGTCCGAAGCCATGTTTTTTTAAGCAAGTGTATAATAGCCCTAAGTGTAACTAAAGAGAAAACTTTCTTTTTTGTTTTGGACAGAGTGGAGAGGGATTAGAACGCCTGTCTGGTTTTTATTGCTGTCTGTGTCCCCGTTAGGGAGGTTTACCCTCTCTATTTGTCCATTTTACCATCATCATACCATGAAAATTAAAAAAATTAAACAAATTTGGGGTTTGCCACTGTAACAGGAATAGAGGAGGAATCTTTCCATTGGTAATCTAGTTCTGGCAACAACAAGGGATTCCCTCACTTTGGAAAAATTTCATCTAACTTCCTGTTTTGGCTATGGGACAGGAAGTGAATGGAACTCTTCTCAATGGGATACAGATGGGAAAAAAAGGGGGAAAAACTGACAGTTATAACCCTCCCTTATTCTATCCAACATAAAAAAATACCTTTTAGTTCTACTTTAACCACTTCAGCCCCGGACCATTTGGGTGGTCAAAGACCAGGCCACTTTTTGCGATTCGGCACTGCGTTGCTTTAACTGACAATTGCGCGGTCGTGCGACGTGAAGGGGTTAACCACTAGTTGGTGCTGTAGGGGTTAAGTGTTACCTGCATAGTGTTTCTAAATGTAGGGGGGGTGGGCTCTGTGTCACATGACACTGATCTCCGCTCCGAGTACAAGGAGCCGAGATCAGTGTGATTCTCACTAGACTCTATACCTCCGTGAGACGATCGCAGAGATTCCCGCGGCGATCGAGTCCGCGGGACCCGCGGTCCGACTCATGGGGAAGGCGGCAGGGTCGCAAGTGCGCCACCGTGCTCGCGACCACACAGCGGGCATTTAAAGGGCCACGTACAGGTACGTGATTATGCCTGTCCATGCCATTCTGCCAACGTATATATACAGTGGCCGGTCCTTAAGCAGTTAAAATCAGGATCCTGCAAATTCAGATTAAAGTTGGCAAAATACAAGCAAAGGTCAAACAAATGTTGGCGCTAAACACAAAATATATTGTCTCTGCTTACTGTTTCAGGGGCGTTCTCAAATATTTCCCGAGCTTCTTCCTTATTGCAAAGTTCCTCAATACATTCCCTTTCCAGGTCACCACCTTTACTTTCTTCAAAAAATGAATTTGCTCTCCGTTTTCTTGTAAGGAATTGAGATGCGGACTGCGAAGATAAAACTGTACAGAAAAAAAAAAGTTCATTTTCAATTTTCTGTGTCACCAATAATCATGTCTCCAACTCTATGAAAACCTAGCAACCTTCCCCTGTTGTGGAACTGCACCCGCGCAGCCCATCCAGGCTGTGACCAGACTTGGTGCTGCGACTACGGCTACTGTAAGCCATGAAAGCCCAAGTCTATGATAAAGCCCAAAGGCGATCAGGAGCTTGCAATACAAATAAACTTTATTATAAACAATGTCAAGATCCTTTAATAACCCCGCTGATGCGTTTCAATAAAACACGACCTTGATCATAACCATGATTAAAGCTATGTTTGGCTGCATCAGCAGAGTTATTCATGGATTAAAAAATGGTTCTAAAGGTTTTTTACCCTAATTCATTTTCTGCATTAAGGTAATAAATCTTCTATGCAGCTCCATCCCACCCCCCTTTACTTACCGGAGTCTGATATCAATCCAGCTCTGTGCACAATAGGGCATTTGGCAGACTGATAGTAACAGTAGTCATTGGCTGCTCTCAATCAAATCCTATGATAGAGGTCCAGGGGTGGAGCCGAACCCAGCTGTAAGGCCTTGTACTCACGAGCAGACATGTCCGATGAAACCGGTCCGCGGACCGTTTTCATCGGACATGTCTGCCCGGGGACTTCTGTTCGATGGCTGTACACACCATCGAACAGAGGTCCGCGCGTAAACAATACGCGGGGCGTGTCCGCGGTGTCGCCGCGTCGATGACGCGGTGTCGCCGCGACAATGACGCGGCGACGTGGGCGGCCTGCCTTTAAAATGCTTCCACGCATGCGTCGAAGTCATTCGACGCATGCGAGGGATGGCGGGCGGCCGCACATGTACGGTAGGTCTGTACAGACGACCGTACATGTCCGGGCGGACAGGTTTCCAGCGGACTGTTTTAAAGCAAGTCCAGGAAACAGTTGTCCGCTGGAAACCTGTCCGATCCGCCCGAAAATGGTCCGCTCGGGCCTACACACGGCCAAACATGTCTGCTGAAACTGGTCCGCGGACCAGTTTCAGCAGACATGTTTGGTGGTGAGTACGTGGCCTTATGCCGCGTACACACCATCACTTTATGTGATGAAAAAAAACGACACTTTCTGTGAAGTAAAAAACAACGTTTTTGAAACTTCAATTTTCAAAGAGGAAGTTGCCTACACACCATCGTTTTCTCACAATGATCTTGCAAAGTGAGGTTACGTTCCACCACGTTTTACCATTGAAGCTTGCTTCTGGGCATGCGTGGATGAAAAAACGTCTTAGAAAACGACGTTTTTTGCTACACACGGTCAATTTCTGTGAAGTAAAAAGTGCACTTTTGAAAAACGACACATAAAATTGAAGCATGCTTCAATTTTTTTTGGTCGTTTTTTACAAGACATAAAACGACGTTTTCCCCCACACACAGTCAATTAAAGTGACGTTTTTAAAAACGTCATTTTTTTTCATCACATAAAGTGATGGTGTGTACGCGGCATTAGTGTTTATAGATGCAGGCAGCACAAGTGCCCCAATAGGCAGTGGCTTCCTATGGTAGGCACTCACCGAAGAGGATGACCCAAAAGCGCCGAAGAGGATGACCCAAGAATAAGTGGATTGGGGCTGCTCTGTGCAACATCATTGCACAGAGCAGGTGAGCATGACATATTTTAAAATAGAATGTTATGTTATGTTTTAAATAAAAAATATTCTTTAGAATCACTCCACCCTTGTTTATAATAAAGTTTAATTCTACTGCAAGTTCCTGATCAAGTGCAGTCTTTATCATACACTAGCAGCGCAAATGAGCTTGAGGGAGAGGAGCATCGGGTAAGTAAATGTGCATTATCAAGTCCCCTAGAAGTAAACAAGCAGTTAACACATGCAATGGGGCCATGAGTTTAAGGTTTCTTGGAGTTCAGCTTTAAAGGTTCACATGAAAATTCGGAATTCTTATAAGAGTAAGGTCCCTTCCACACGGAGCGGATCCGTTTAGCGGAGTCCACAAGCTCGGCCGCTACATTGATCTCCGCTGAGACGGCAGAATAACAGGTCCGTTTCTGCTCACCGTTTTCAATTCTGGGCTTTGGCTGGGCCATGCAAGGACATTTACATAGTTGTCTCGTAGCTACTCCTTTGTTATCTTGGCTGTGCATTTAGGGTCTCCCCAGTCTAGGTCCAGAGCCCTCTAGAGCAAGTTTCCATCACGGATGCCACTCTAAATTGCTGCATTCATCTTTCCCTTAATCCTCCTGACTAGTATCCCAGTTCCTGCCGCTGAAAAACATCCCCACAGCATGATGCTGCCACCACCATGCTTCACTGTAGGGATGGTATTAGCCATGTGAGGAGCGGTGCCTGGTTTCCTACCGACATGACGCTCACCATGCATGCCCAAGAGTTCAATCTTTGTTTCATCAGACCAGAGAATTTTGTTTCTCATGGTCTGAGAGTTCTTCAGGTGCTTCCTGGCAAACTCCAGATCTGTGCCTCAATACAATCCTGTCTTGGAGGTCTACAGACAATTCCTTGGACTTCATGACTTGGTTAGTGCTCTTACATGCACTGTTAACTGTTATATAGACAGGTGTGTGCCTTTCCAAATCATGTCCACTCAACTGAATTTACCACAGGCGGACTCCAATCAAGTTGCAGAAACATCTCAAGGATGATCCATGAAAACAGGATGCACCTGAGCTAAATTTTGAGCACCATGGCAAAGGCAGTGAATACCGTACTTATGTACATGTGATTTTTTTGTTTTTTTATTTGTAATAAATTTGCAAAGATTTCACACAAACTTCTTTCAAGTTGTCATTATGGGGTATTTTTTGTAGAATTTTGAAGAAAATAATGAATTTAATACATTTTTGGGTTGTATCATAACAAAATGTGGAAAAAGTGAAGCGCTGTAAATACTTTCCGGATGCACTGTATATCCCTACACATACACAGGCTTACACAAGTACCAATTATTTCTATGGGCAGGTGTAGGGAGCAGCTTTTCTCCCTGGCAGGCAAATATACCCAATTTTCATGTTGTACAGTGCCAGGCTTCCATGTGAGTAGACTAAAGAGAATTTAACGCTTTTGCCCATTAACAGCAAAGATACAGGTTCTGCTGATAGGGCACCTGCTTACCCACTAATGCCTTTCCTGTGCTCTACCAGGGTCCTCTTCCCTTGTAGGAGCACACGGGCTATGGAATAGTACATGATAATTGGCCACCCAGGTCCGAACTGCATCTTGCCAGGAAGGAAAAAAGGTCACATTCTCCCCCATACCCAGAAGTACCAAGTATATGTGAAGACTCAGACAAATTAACAGAGTGGCAATGGAGTAGGGGGAAGGTATGTATTGATAGGTTGGAGAATGCCCTGTCAAGGGAACCTGTCTTTTGGGGGTCTTAAGCTGATTATATGTTTGTAGCATCTGGTTACTTTAGGTACTGGTGCTATTTAAATTTAGAGGGAGATCATAGTGTAGTTAAACTCTGATCCAAATTGTTATGTGCAAAACAGGGTCTCTGTCTCAGCTTGGCTGTACTGTGGGCTCATTCTGTTGTGCTGGGGTGTTCTTCCAACCCCTGTGCAGTAGATGGCAGCAGTGGGGTCAAGGTTTGGGTGCTCTTCCCCAGCAGCCAATCAGGAGGGTTGACCCTCGTTGTGCATGCTGGGGGAGGGTATTTATGGGGCAGACGCCATTGGTTCTGGGTTCTCCTTCGTTCAGTATGGCACCCACCTTTAGGGTGGCCACTTTACGGTGCCCCGGCGCTATGGCCTACCTGGCCGGCGCATGCGTGCCACGCGGTGTTCCTGGTTCCGGGACCATGTTGGCCTGGAACATCTGAGCAGCGACAGGGACCCAGTGAGCGACTGGGTTCCCACCTTTGAGGATCCCAATCTGTACTGCTGTTCGGTGGGGAGTCCGTCTGAGGAGCGCCATCGAGAGGCTGGCTATCCAAAAGAGTTTCGACAAACCACCGGGGATCGAGGTAGCCGGACACTGAAGGATTGATCACCTGTCAGTTGGTACCTGGGGGACAAGTTGAAGGAGATCCAGGCGTAATTCACCTAAGGAGGATATCCTCCGTAACTACAGTCAGAGAGGGCCTGTGGCAGAGGGTCTGTGGCAGAGACTTTTCCTCAAGTTCACCAAGGAGGGCTCTGTGGCAGGGACTTTATTCTACAAATGTCCGAGTGATTCTCTGGCTGCCAGGTCAGTAGAGAGGCCTGTCCGGGTACGCTAATCCCACTACGACAGGAGTGGCGCAGAGAAGTGTTGCGCTTGGGAGCAGGACTGCTTCCTATCATTACGCCTGAATTTGCTATTCTCCTTTCTTCTTTCAACTTTACTTTCCTCACCACAAGTTTTATTGTTTTTACCCGGCTGGGTAATAAACAGCACAGCAAAGAGCACCTGTCATGGACATTCCTTCACTTCTACTAAATGCATCATGCACCCCTAGGAATTTGGAAGGGCCACGAGGTAAATGTGCCACCCAAAACAACCAGCAGCTCCTTCGGGGGTAGTGCTACATGTTGTTCCAAATTCATCCGGTTCTTGGTGAACTGAAATTCACTTTCGAAATTCAAAGGAGGGTTGCCACCTCATCCCTTTAAAAAGGAACACATCTGAATTACACAGGTTTTGTGGCTGATTAAGGTGGTAATTAAACTCACTTGGTGCCTTATCTGCATTAAATTAGCCTCAGAACCTGTGTAATTCAGATGTGTTCCTTTTTAAAGGGATGAGGTGGCAACCCTAGCGCCTGCATCCAATCAGCACAAGATAGCCAAGCAGGAGGATTCATTCATCTGTGAAGCGTGGGTGGAGGAATCTGTTTCAGCTTCAGACTGACACCCTGATAGTTTAGTCATAATACATGAACCATGATGGTGTCTGTTTATCTGACTAAAGAAACTTGTCAAATGATCTGGTGCTGACTCTACTTTCTGCCCCATGCAAGTGCCTCTAATCTTCTTGTTAATCCAGCAATTTAATTATCTTATACCTCTGCATAATTGCTTTGATGGCCAAGCATAATACAGAAATAGATAAATAACAACATGAGTTTTATGGAGACAGCTGTCATTGCCGGAAGGGAAAGGAGCCTGCAGAGGGCAGATGCTGGTTCTTCAAAACCGCAGGCATTTCGTAATAATAGTCCAGACCACATAGGGGCTTCATGGTGCACTGAGCCGTTGTAGTCTCGGTCCTCAAGTCATCTGCCAACTGGATGTACTTCTGCATTCTTTCAAGTGACCAGAAGGCAAAAAGGCCAGATACTTTCTTTAATCACTAATATAGTTCCACTATATACTACAGAACATTAAGGACAGGGCCCTAAATGTTGGTACCACTGGGTACAATGTTTAGCCCCATCTAACTGCAGCCTGCCATAGACTTTGACTGGCTGCATACAGTGGGACTGGATGCTGTATCTGTATGAGGGGCCTAGAGAAATGTAAACTTGTTACCCCATTCCCTGCCCCAAAGGAGCTTACAGTCTAAAGTCCTGTACACACGCCCCAGAATCTCGTCAGGAAAAAAACGTTGTTTTTCCTGACGAGATTATTGGCAAGATTCTCTTGCCGGTCGAGTGTACACACACCTTTCGAAAGAACCGCCGTAATTTTGAATGGCACGAACGCGGTGACATCATCGACAACAACGAGCATGCGCTCGTCACAATCGATGCCGTCGCCGCCATCTTGCTTCACCCTACCTATGCCTTGGAAGCTACTGCGCATGCGTCAAAGTCATTTTGAGCATGCACGGGTTTCCACGGAGAGGTAAGTATACACACGCTCAGGTTTCTCGGCAGGAATACACTGCCGAGAATCTCACGACGAGAAAATAGAAAGCAGGCTCTCTATTTTTCTCGTCGAGATTCTGGGCAGTTTTCTTGACGAGAAATCTCAAAGCCTCGTACACACGCACAGTTTACTCGGCAAGAAAGCTCAGCCAGCGGTTTTCTTGCTAAGGAAACCGTGCGTGTGTACGATGCTTGACAACTTTACCACAGTCTTTGGTACACTAGGTCCAACTAACCCAACAGTATGCTTTTGGCTAAACGAAGAAAGCAGAACAAGCCATGGGTCAATATATTGGCTGCCATTACTAATTTCCTTCTTAAAGTAGAACTGAAGGCAAAACTTTTTTAGTAAGGGAGGGTTTACCCCTGTCAGATTTTTTCCACCATCTGTGTCCGATTTTAGAGATTTCCCTTCACTTCCTGTCCCATAGCCAAACAGGAAGTGTGAGGAAATCCTGGCAAATTTAGGGAATTCCTTTAAGGTCACCAGAACTACTGTCCTCATTGGAAAAATAACCCTATATTACTTTTCTGGGGACAACCCAAGATTATTCTTTTTACTTTCACTTCTGATGAGAACGATAAACAGGACCAAATTGAGAGGTTAAATCTTCCTATCGGGGCCACAGTCAACAATAAAGTTCTAATCCCTCTCCACTGCATCCAAAACAACAACAACAACAAAAAGTTTTGCTTTAAAGGGACACTAAAGGCAGAATTTTTTTTTTTTTACCTCCGCTGTGCAGTTCGTTTTGCACAGAGTGGCCCCGATCCGTGTCTTCTGGGGTCCCTCGGCGGCTGTCTCGGCTCCTCCTCGCAAAAGTTTTCCACGTTCATGCGAGCTCCCTCGCATGGTGGAAAGCTTTTGCGAGCGCGCTCCCGTGATACATCGGCGGCCATAGCCGCCGACTGTATCACTCGGTCCGCCCCCCGGCGCGCCGCGTCATCCGCTGTGATTGACAGCAGCGCCAGCCAATGGCTGCGCTGCTATCAATCCGCCCAGCCTAGCCAATCAACGGCCAGGCTGGGAAACCAAGAACATCAGGTGAACGCGCCCGGGAATTTCAAACGGTCAGGTAAGTAAAACGGGGGCTCGGGGGGGACCGGTACCATCGGATGTTTTTTCATAGGATGCATTAAGGTGAAAAAACTTTTACCTTTACAACCCCTTTAAGTTATACTTTCATGTATTGTATGCTTGGCTACAATGACAATCATTTGGCTAAAGTTTTTTGAGATTTTGATGGGGGATCGAGTATGCAGCAAATAAATCCAGAGTGAAGTCAGAACAATTGATCTGCTACCTTCTTCCAGATTAGGGGCTCAGAAAATACTGTACCTCATCAGCATAACAGCCAGGCAAGCAGCATTTTCAGAAGAAGCAAATAAATGGCAACACACATATTTATTTTATGGGGCTATTGCTGTGTGGTGTTGTGTCCATATCAGAATTTGCATCTAATTTCCACAGTCTGCATGGGAAAAAACATTTGGCATCCATTTGATGCTATCAGTAACACTTCCAACACTACTGACTATATTTACAAAAACTGACGAGAAGAAAGTTCTCCTCAATAACAGAGACCCTGCCCATATAAGACAATTTAATTTCACGTTTAATTTCCCCAGAAAATTTTCTATAAAGCTTGTTGAAAACTATAGTCATGTTCTCAACTTTTATAGAGTCCAGTAGTGAATGGAGATTTATAAAGAGCACAGTCATATTTATTAAAATCTGCTATACCCTGCCTCACTACACTAGCACTTATCATTTAGGCCCACGACAAGCTGGGCATTTGGCATAGTACTAATACTTGCCATAAAGGGTGTGTATGATTCCGCGCAAAGGAGAAAAATACCAGCAGGGGAAAAAATATATAATATAATATGGTAAACCAAGAGAACTGCTGCCTCTACAGATTACTACCACATAGGTGGAGTAAATGAATGAAGGAGAAAAATAAGTAGGTGTGGTGCTGTTCAATTTTCATCAGCACAAGCACTTTTTGGACTTTTTTGAATATCTAATTAGTACTTTTTTGAATATCTAATTAGTATTTTTTTCTGGACTTATTTGAATGCTCAATAGGAGTTTAACTTTTTAAATGTGTATTCATTTATTTAATGCTTGCCATACACCAGCTGAAAAAAAATGAACACACGCTTGTGAGAGCAAACAGTATTGTCATCATGTAATGATGGACCCATAATGTACCTCAGATGATGATCAGCACGGGACATGCACAGCAGGTCGGGTCCCCTCCTCCTGTGTAGACATAAAGGAGGAGGTGGCTTCACTCTGCTCGGACTACTCAGAGCCGCTCAGACAGACCGCGGCCGCAAGAGAAGGTGATCGTTGCAGGCCCTGCCCTTGGGCGTCACACCCTCCACCCCCCCGCAAAGCCACAGCAGCTCTCCTCTCATGTGTTCTCTAACCTGCCCTGTCAAAGTGGTGCCGCTGCCTACACCCGTCCCGCTATCACCACTTAAGTCACAAAGGGGGGGTGCCGGCCTATTCACCCCCCAGTGTGTGGCTCCCCCCACCCCCCAGTACTGAGCAGAGCAGCTCACCCTTTTTTCCCATCACCTCCCACTCATTGTGGTATTGTACCTTCATATATATATCATGTATATATATATATATATATATATATATATATATATATATATATAAATGTATGGAGTTTTTGTTAAAGTGTGGTGGAATTATGTTACAGAAAATGTTTTTTTTTTCTTCAAATCTAATTATGTATATATACAAACTATTTCCCTCGTCGAGTTCCTTGTTAGGCTGTCGAGGAACTCGACAAGGCAAGTTTCTCCATTCCCGTCGAGGAAATAGAGAACTTGCTTTCTTTTTGGCTCGTCGAGTTTCTCGACAGTTTCCTCGACGAAAATGTACACACGACCGGTTTCCTCGGCAAAAAAATATCTCCCAGCAAGTTTCTTGCTGGTTTTTGCCGAGAAACTCGGTCGTGTGTACGAGGCTTCAACCGCAATGGCGACGGCAGCACCCAACAGCTGATGGGAAACATCAGCAGTGGTGCCGACATTGAGGGACACCAGGACAGGTAAGTCTCCATTTATTAAAAGCCAGCAGCTGCAGTATATGTAGCTGCTGGCTTTTAATTATTTTTTTATTTTTTTGCACGGAACACTGCTTTAAGCATTTCCTAGTTGAGCTACTATAAATGAATGAAAATTAATCAGATAAATAGCAATTGTCTTTAAAAAACAGAAGATATTCACACATCATTGCTACAAATTAGCTTGATATGCAATCCTCTGGAAAATACAGGAATATGTTCTGCATGTAGATAGTAATAGCTGTAGGATTTACGGTGGAGGGTTCCATTAACCTCACATGATCCTGACCCTATAGGACCTTGTGTAGGAGAGGAAGGTGTCAGGACCTTGGGGGGGGGGGTTATTAGCTAAGACTGGAATGTTAACACTTCTCCCCATTCATCTTGGTGCTTGTCTACTTCTACATACATCCCTCTCCTCCCCCACTTACTAATAACTATTATGTCCATTGAGACAATAAACTTACATACGTACCTTACTGGCTTTCTTTATTTAACAAAATGCAAGAAGGGTCTTTCAATCCATTATTGCAAGGTGTTGGATATTAAAAGCAGTGTTTTGGAAAAATGGCTCCTGATCTGACAGATAGACAGACAGACCAAGAATGATGAGCCATAAGAAATCCAACACCCTTCCTTTGTCAAATCACCACATCTCTGTGACCCACATGGCTGCTGTTCAGTGTGCGGGTAGTAAAAGCTTATGTGGAGAAAATGGAATCAATTAGTAGAGACTTTAAAAAATCTGCATAAAATAACAAAAACTCATTATTCCTTTATGGTTGGCTACCATACTGCCATTGTTAAAGCCGGGTACACACAGGCCGAATGCCCAGAGACATCGGCCGGTTAAAAAGACGAAAAACGTCTGAAATTTGGCCCATGTGTATGCCACCCTGTCATAGAGAAGCCAGCCATTTGGCCAGCTTCTGTCGGACGAGCATGCTGGAAAACCAACAGCCGACCGAATGGTGGAGAGCGCTGATCGGAAGGGTTCTGGTGGGGGGGCGTCCCACTGTCAGAACACAATAGCTCAGCAGGGGAGATCGATGTACTAACTTTGCATAGTTAGTACCAAGGCTCCGTCCGGAACTGACAGTTTTTTTCATTCAATCCAACTCATAGGGGAAGGAGACGTATTGACGTGTGGCGTTACAGTCCTGTGTGGACGGGCGTTCGTGAGAGCCGGCCGGCTTTACCTTTTTATCCCATGCTTTTATGAAGAAACCATGTTGTAAGTGCAATTTTTCTATTAAATTTATGTTTATTTTACGGTATATCACTATTGTGAGTATTATTTCACACATACCGGTGTTTGTTGCAGTTGGGGTTTACAGCCACAAGCTGGTTATGCTTGCCATCTGGTAAGCTTGCATCCCTTACGGTGATCTTTATTGGTGGTGGTTTATCAGCATACGATTCACTTTGGAATTATTCATTGCACCCTTAATAGGACTTCCTTATCAATGAACATTTTTATTGTCTTCCATTTTTGATTCATTTCATTGGATTTTGTCATTTTTTCACATGTTATTTAATTTGTATAGCACAACTACATTTTTTCTTCAAATCTAACTCATAGGCCCGGATTCACAAAGCACTTACGCCGACGTAGAACAAGATACGCCGACGTAAGTGGAAATGTGCACCGTCGTATCTGTGCGCCGGACCCACAAACTGAGATGCGCCTAAAAATAGGCTTCATCCCGCCGACGTAACTTGCCTACGCCGGCGTAGAGTTGGCGCACATTTAGGCTGGACGCATGTGGTGCTCCCATTGATTTTCTATTCAAATATGCAAATGAGGGAAATACGGCGATTCACGAACGTACGTGCGCCCGACGCAGGCTACACGATGTGCGCGTAAGTTGTACGTCCGGCGTAAAGTTAAGCCCCATAAAGGAGGTGTAACCCAGCAGCAGACATGCAAAGGTCTGCACCAGGGAACACAAGCCGGAATATTTTACAGAGTTTACGTTGGACGTGTGTGTGGCTGGGCGTAGGTTACGTTCACGCCATAGGCATTGATCCGGCGTAGTTTAGGCAGTTGTTTCGACGTGGTTGTGAGCATGCGCAGAGGGATGCGTCCACGTCCTGGCACATGCGCAGTTCGTGATACGTATCTGTCTGGCGCTCGGACCATCATTCGCATGGGGTCACGCCTCATTTGCATGGCTCACGCCCACTTCCACCTGCGCCGGCGTACGCCTTCGAAACACAGCGCAGTTTTGGGAGCACTGGCTTTGTGAATTCCATGCTTGCCTCTCTGCGCTGCGTCGGCGTAGCGTAAATTATTTGCGCTACGGCGGCGTAATGTGCGCCCGCTCTCTGTGAATCTGGGCCATATTGTATACCAGGCAGCTGATAGAAATAATGTCATAGGTTCCCATCATTATATTGTGGGGCCATGCTGACCCAGCCACCCAAAGCTGATACAGTGACCCCTGACTTAGACAAGATGAGTAGGCCGTGATTTTCAGTGTCATGGTGAAATAAGGAGTACTACAAATAAGTATCTGGGTAACAAAGTCAGGTAAAACGGTTTCAGTTTTTACACCCAATCAGAGGAGTTTTAAAGACATAGAAATTTCTATTGCACATGATTTGATGATTGAAGTGAATGCAGTTTTATCGAGGTGAAGGTGTTCTCTTTTAGGGCCCATTCACATTATGTGCAGTTATCTGAGTTTTTCCATACTGGATGATTGCAGCTAACTGCAATGACACAAAGAGAATGATAGTTTTCTATGTAGCATATTCACCCTAGGACACTGAGTAATACTGTATTTATTACAGAGATGTACTTTAAAATGCAACATAAAAAAGAACAAGCGTAAAAATTAGCACAAATGCATGTGACTGCAGGTCAAAGGAGATGCCATTTTATGTGCATCATAGTCTGAATGGGTCCTTAGTAAATCAGACACACAGGGGTTGATTTACTAAAGGCAAATAGGTGCTTAATAAGCTTAATAAATGAGGTAAACAGGGCTTTTTGTCAGAGGGAACGCACCCCTGACAATGAATGTATTTTATGGCAAGGTATGCTGGAGAGTATAATGATGCTGGCTACTGGGGGGGGATCTATTGTTGCTGGGTAGGTCTATTGTTGCTGGCTGCTGGAGGGTCATATTGATGCTGGCTGCTGGCAGATCTGTTGTTGCTGTTGGGGGTCTATTGTTGTGGAGGGCTCATTGTTGATGGTGGGGGGGTCTGTTGTTGTATGGGGGATCTATTTTTGCTGTGGTGGGGTCTGTTGTTGCTGGGGGAGTCTGTTGTTGCTGGGGGAGTCTGTTGTCACTGAGGAGGGGGGTTGAATCAAATTCCATAAAAATTACTTAGTGGCACAAAATTATACTTGGTTCTGTAGTCTCTAAAAGGGACCTACTGGGAGGTGGGTAGGGGGTGGAGCCAAGAGACAATGCTCGGAGGTGGGTAGGGGGCAGAGATAAAGGGTGACTCAGAAGGCAGGAGTTCCTGCACCAATTCTCTGGAGGTAAGGCTTAACCTTGCAAGAATACCCAATCACGTGCAAAGAAAATAAAAAACAACAGCATTTTTGCTTGCACATGATTGGATGGTGGAAGTCAGCAGAGCTTCTGCTCATTTACTAAGCTCTGGAGCAACTGCATTTTCAGAGTCTACAGTCTGTTTTCCTTTATTAAATTAAACCCACAGCGTTGCATGTACATGAATGCACAAGATTATCAGGCCAGAATATACATAAGGTGTACATAAAAGTACCGGGTGCAAGGTATACATGAGTACGTAAGTGTACTAGGTGCAAAGTATACAGGAGTAGTACATAGGGTACCAGGTAGAGCGTGTAAATGAGGAGTACATAAAAGTACCGGGTACAGAGTGTACAGGAGTGCATAAGAGTACCACCAGTTACAAATGTAGCACTACCCCCTAAGGAGCTGTTGAGAATAATTGTAGTTCCTGCCGCTACCCCACTTTTCACCGTTTCAGAACTAAGAGTCCACATTGAGCCCTGGTTCACACTGGGTACGATTTGGAACGATTTGAGATGCGATTTGACATGTCACATCGCATCTCAAATCGGCGGCAATTGTCGGCAATGGCACTGTCCTAATCAGTGCGACGCCGCATCTGCGATTTCAAAAAGTAGTTCCTGTACTACTTTAACCGATTGCGGGCCGCGATTTACATTAAATTGCGGCCGAAATCGCGGCAAAATCGCAGCCGCGAAATCGCGCATTTTACCGCGATTTTGAATTCGCAGCAGTGTGAACCTAGGCTTAAGAAGAGACGTATGCACCAATTACTTAGTCTTGTTTTCAATGCTTTTAATAACCGAAACTTGCAGTAGTAGAGGGATGGAGGGTTAGGGGGGAAGTTCAGATACCTTATTGCAGATCACTGAGGAACTTTAGGATCCAAAAGACAAATACCACTTTCTATCAGTGGAAACCTTTCTGCCTCATTCAGCAGCAGGGAGTCTGGGCATACACTGTGTGGGAGCTGATTGGAGGAAAGGCGCCCCCCCCCCCTCTGCCGAGGAATGAAGAAACTTGCAGAGCTGTATTGTGAATAGACAAGCTCTCTGCTTATCTCTCTCTAAGTTCCCTCCCCGACACACATTTTTAGCTGCTTTTATCTCCTGTGTCGAAGAGCTTATCATACTGATAATAGAGGAACAGAGCAGCAGAAAGACACGGGACTCAGAGCTTTGGAGAGAGGTAAGTAAACACTACAGATATATGTGCCGAGCTCAGATTTCATGAATGGGGTTTACATCCACTTTAAAGTATAACTAAAGGCAAAACGTTTTTTTTTCTGTTTTGGATAGAGTGGAGAACCCCTGTCAATTTTTATTGCTGGCTGTGCCCCCATTAAGGATATTCATCCTCTCTATTTCTCCTGTTTACCATTATCAAGTAAAAAGAAAACCCCAAATTTTGGATTAGTTCTGGTGAGCTGGGGGTCCCCAAGAAATTCCTTTAATTTGCAGAGATTTCCTCTCACTTCCCGTTTAGCTATATGACAGGAAGTGAAGGGAAATCTCTGCAATGGGACAGAGATGGCGAAAAATTTGACAGGAGTTATACCCTCCCTTATTCTATCCAAAATGAAAAAAAAAGTTTTGGCCATAGTTCTAATTTAAGGTCAAATTCACACTCATACTAGCACCTTATACCTTTATCTTGCATGGGGGTTTACTAGAGCGTAAGGCCCCTTTCACACGGAAGGCTGTTCTGCCGCAGTTAAAAGCATGTTTATTTTCTGTGAAATTCAAGACTCCAGGAAAAGCGATCAGCTGCATTGGTACAGTGCGATTAGCTGCGTTTACATGCGGTTGTATTTAGCTGGGGCACGATATTGAACGGGGATCCGACTTGTATCCCTGCCAATACCAGGCACTGTGTTTGGTATGAATCATGAGGGGGAACTCCACGCCAAATTTTAAATAAAAGAAGACACCTGAAGTCGGAAGAAGACCCCTGAAGTCGGAAGAAGACCCCCGGAGATGCCTAATAAATTACTTTAAAAACCTGTTTTTTTTTTCTTGACACTTTTTCCCCCAGGTGAACGGGTAGGGGTACGATGTACCTCATACTCAGTCACATAGGGTGGGGGGCCGGGATCTGGGGGCCCCCTTATTAAAGGGGGCTCACGAATTTCGATAAGCCCCCCTGCCCGCAGACCCCGACAACCAACGGCCAGGGTTGTCGGAAGAGGCCCTTGTCCTCATCAATATGGGGACAAGGTGCTTTGGGGCGTGGGGAGCCGCAGGGAGCCCAACTGCCCCAAAGCATCCACCCCCCCCATGTTAAGGGCATATGGCCTGGTACGGTTCAGGAGGAGGGGGGCGCTTGCTCATTCCCGCTCCGATAAGGGCCTGGTATGCTCTTGGAGGGGGAACTCTAATGCCGTTTTTTTATTAAAAATTTGGCATGGAGTTCCCCCTCATGATTCATACCAAACGCAGCTGACACAGCGCACTGTGATTACCTGCGGTTATGTGCAGATAGCTGCGCCAAATCACTCCTGGACGCAGTCAATTCTATTTTTTCTTTCCGCACCAAACTGCATGTAACGAAACCGCAGCTAAACGCAGTGTGTGAATGGGGCCATAGGAAAGTTGACCATTGTGTGCTTAAAGCTGCGGTACATAACTTGAGAAGCATCATTCTATCCGTCCGTGTGAAAGGGGCCTTAACTTGTGATCTGCCGTTAGTGTTTTTTATGTGTTGCACATGACAATTTCTCTTTTTCGATGTGGCCCAGGAAGGTCAAAAGGTTGGACACCCCCGCTGTATACATTCTGTATCTGTTATCGTTCCATCTCTCAGTACACACTGTCACTGGTAAATGTTCTATCCTCTATCCAGCTGGGACACGTAACACTCAGATCTGTTGCAATGCTTGCAAAAAGTCGAGTAATGAATGGCAGGCAAAAGTAAAACAGCAAATGAAAGCACAAAAGCCTCCTATGAAGCCAGCTATTGACAATACAAAGGAAATGAAGCCGTCCCAGTAAAACACATGTTTTGGACTGAGAAGCAGCTGTGACAAACAACAGGATGTCAGTGAACAATAAGGGAACACACTGGATTCATGGCACAAACTCTTGATCAGTGTTACAGGCCGTAGTCTAAGCTCTCTGCTGGATATCCACTTAGATCTCTGGATACACAATCGTATGTAGGATTAGACAGTAAGATGAGTGTAATGCTCTTATATATATCACTCCATCGCCATAATCCACCGGGAGGCTGCTTCAGAATTTCTGTAAACATTCTAAGACCTGTCTGAATGTCTGTAAATTCAAACACTTTTCGGCTCACAATATTTACCCTGGATCAAGTCATGAAGTCATCAAGTCATGAAGTTTTTCATTTTGACTGCTGACTGGACGATCTTGCAGGGCAACTCCTCAAACTGATTTCTGTTAAATGGGTATCACTCAATTTTTAAGATTCCCCCAAAAGTTGGTAAGTGTACACTTATCATTGTCCTTTCGCACTGAAAATTGAAAAATTGACAATCGCTGTTAACAAAATTTCAATTGTTGTAATCGAAATTTTAAGGCCAGAGTATTGCTGGCATTGCCAAACTTGGTCACATCACTGGTAAAAATGGTACCACATGTAGCCAACCTTAAGCTAGCTGTACATGGCTCAATGTTATCTCTCAACAAGGGAAAATTAACTTAGTCCATGCCAAACAACATGGATGGAGGGACCCCCCTGCCAGTTATTTTATTCAGGTAATAAAATAGCATTGCCAATTCGATAGGATGCAGTTACTGTTTGGCAGATCATTTTCCATCCTGCTTAGTCAGTTTTTAAATTGAGTTTTGTCAACCTGGTGGTGCTTTCAAGATTACCATTGGCAGTAGTCTGCCAAAAATTTGAGCTGTCTATGGCTAGTCTTAAAGGAGTTGTAAAGGAAAAAAAAAATTGCCTAAAATGAATGTCTGCAAGGTAGACAGACAGAATAGTGTAATGATTCTGTTAAAAAACGAGTAAATACCTATTAAATTCCTTCATCTATATCACCTACGGCGTTCTAGTTTCTGTTCTCTCATTCACTTCCTGGTTTGCGGCACTCGTTCATGTAAGAACTACATTTCCCAGTATGCATTGCGGCACGCCCAGTAATTCACACCTCCTTGATAACTCTAAGGCCGCGTACACACGACCGGTCCAAACCGATGAAAACGGACCGAAGTCCAGTTTCATCGTTCCAAACCGACCGTGTGTACGGCCCATCGGACTTTTGTCCTTCAGACCAAAGTTTTAGAACTTGCTTTAAAATCGAACCGATGGACGGCTGACCATCGGTCAAAACCGATGGTTAGTACACAAAAGCATCGGTTTAAAACCCGCGCAAGCTCAGAATCAAGTCGACGCATGCTTGGAAGCATTGAACTTCGTTTTTTTCAGCACGTCGTGTGTTTTACGTCACCGCGTTCGGACCCAATCGGTTTTTGAACTGATGGTGTGTACGCACATCAGACCATCAGTCTGCTTCAGTGGTGAATCGATGAAAACGGTCCGTCGAACCATTCTCATCGCATGGACTGACCGTGTGTACCAGGTTTAACACATAGAGAGCGTCCTGCCACACAGATGTAGTTCCCAGGAGGGGGAAAGCACGTCACTGACCACCGCAGTAAAGCCTTCCTTCACTGTGGTGAGTTACAATCAGACAAGCAGGAAATGAACAGAACAGAGAACAAATAGAGCAACTTCTGAGCAAAAACTAACAATGAGTTGGTGAAAAGTGCAGGTAAAGGGTGCTTATTATGAAAAAAAAAATGTTCCCTTTACAACCCCTTTAAGCAAGTCATAGATTGTTCAAATCTGGGTCGGTTCAGCAGAGACCAGACAAAATTTGAACCATCTACTGCAGGGGTCAAGTCCTGGGGAAAAAAGTGTGGAAACTCCCACACAAGATCCACTCCCCCACCAAAAAAAAAAAAATGATACACTAATATGCATAATTACTAAACCGCAAGTTCTTTCTAAATCCTGCGATAACTTGCGGCAGACCTCCGCAATGTCTCCTGGGAACAATGACAAAAGCTCCCAGGAGACATTGCGGCATCAAGGAAGTGACGGAATACCCGCACACTACCTGATAAATCCATATACAGGAAGTGGCCAGTAACATAAAGGATTACTAAGGTTCGCCTACCCCTGACAGTGACTCAAGCTGGGCATCGGCGCTTAGTGAAGGATTGGCTCGGGCGGCTCGGCTGCTCTTGGCTGCTCTAGTCCTGCAAAGGGAACTGAGTTCCTGCTGTGAAAAAAGTGCAGGAACTTCGTTCCCACGCGTTCCCGCAGGACTTGGGCCCTGATCTACTGGCAGGCTGATTTAACCCAAGTCTATCAATCGATGGACTTGGGTGCAAACAGCAAACAACTCCCCCAACAGCCAATGGCAATGATGGGGGAGTTGAGCAATCCTGTGGTTGAAGGAAAGAAAATCGAATAATCTATGGCCTGCTTTAGGCTTCTGTTACAAGACCAAATCGTTTGTGGGGTAGCAAGTATCTTGCGAAAAACTAAAGCTGGGCCCCTGAACTTTCCCCAAAGCAGCTGGTCCTTGAGCCCATGCTGCCCTGAAATTAGAGGGGTCAGAGTGCTGGGGGGATATCTGGTGTGTAGAGAGTTCAGAGTGCTGGGAGGGATATCTGGGATGTAGAAGGGTCAGGCCTCGTACACACGGCCGAGGAACTCGACGTGCCAAACACATCGAGTTCCTCGGCCAGTTCAGCCCTGAAGCCACCGAGGAGCTCGGCGGGCCGAGAGCTCCCATAGAACAACGAGGAAATAGAGAACATGTTCTCTATTTCCTCGTCGAGCTCCTCGTCGGCTTCCTCGGCGAAATTGTACACACGGCCGGGTTTCTCGGCAGAATTCAGCCAGAAACTCGGTCGGAAGCTGAATTCTGCCGAGGAAACTGGTCGTGTGTACGGGGCTTCAGAGTGCTGGGGAGATATCTGGTGTGTAGAGAGTTCAGAGTGCTGGGGGGGGGATATCTGGGATGCAGAAGGGTCAGAGTGCTGGGGGGATATCTGGGATGTAGAAGGGTCAGAGTGCTGGGGGGGGTATCTGGTGTGTAGAAAGGTCAGAGTGCTGGGGGGATATCTGGGATGTAGAGGGGTCAGAGTGCTGGGGGGATATCTGGGGTGTAGAAAAGTCAGAGTGCTGGGGGGATATCTGGGATGTAGAAGGGTCAGAGTGCTGGGGGGATATCTGGGATGTAGAAGGGTCAGTGTGCTGGGGGGGATATCTGGTGTGTAGAAAGGTCAGAGTGCTGGGGGAATATCTGGTGTATAGAAAGGTCAGAGTGCTTGGGGGATATCTGGTGTGTAAAGGGGTCAGAGTGCTGGGGGGGATATCTGGGGCGTAGAGGGGTCAGAGTGCTGGGGGGATATCTGGGATGTAGAGGGGTCAGAGTGCTGGGGGGATATCTGGTGTGTAAAGGGGTCAGAGTGCTGGGGGATATCTGGGGCGTAGAGGGGTCAGAGTGCTGGGGGGATATCTGGGATGTAGAGGGGTCAGAGTGCTGGGGGGATATCTGGTGTGTAGAGGGGTCAGAGTGCTGGGGGGGGATATCTGGGATGTAGAAGGGTCAGAGTGCTGGGGGGATATCTGGGATGTAGAGGGGTCAGAGTGCTGGGGGGATATCTGGTGTGTAGAGGGGTCAGAGTGCTGGGGGGGGGGGATATCTGGGGCGTAGAGGGGTCAGAGTGCTGGGGGGATATCTGGGGTGTAGAGAGGTCACAGTGCTGGGGAGTCATCAATCTAGCAGATATATTATATGCACAGGACAGATTTGGTACTTTATGTATGTAGGATTTTCACACTTTTCTTTGCTGTACAGAATGATTGTTCATGTAGTTAATAATGAGCTCCACCCAAAAGGGGAAACTCCGCTTGTCTGCCTCCTACCTACTTGATGTCTGTTTACCTGCACTGTCTCCATTGTGGGGGCCCAGAGCATTACTTTTGCCCAGGGGCCCATTATGCTATTAAGACGGCCCTGCAACCAGTGATTGGAAGTGATCGCACAGGGGTAAGGCGAGGATAACCTGTGGTTAGGGAAAGGTTATCACAGCGAGTAGCTTGAACCCAGAGCCAGTCATCTGTCCTAACCAAAGGTAACCGATCTCTGCGTGATAACTTCCAAACACCAGTGGTCCCTGTCAACCTGTCATCGTTTTGTAACCGGCCGTGGCTGTCTGCACACACCTAGGCTCCTGGCCACGGTTTTCTAAGAGATACTTGCCGATTTGGTCATGTGAGTGAGGCCTTAAGTTTCTCATAGATGAGCACATATGTTGATAATTGTGTTTATAGATCTGTGGATCAATGTCCCAAAAGCCATACCATCATACACATAGAAAATATTACATCAGTCGCACTATTAGTACATTTAATTTGTGAATAAAGGATTGTTCCCTCTTCTAAGAAATTACATTGCAACATCCCTGAACAGTTGTAAACACGTCCAATGCCAATGATATGTTAATAGCTTATATATTAACCCCTAGCGAGCAGGGCCCTCTGATCCTTCCTGTATTGAATTGTATTGTAACTGTCTGATGTTGTAAAGCACTGTGCAAACTGTTGGCGCTATATAAATCCTGTAAAATAATAATAATAATATCGGTCAGTTTCTTTGAGCCTAGCGCAAAACATGTCCAAATAGAACTTGTTCCTGCTGGCTATTTTAATAAATACATTGCAGTATTGCAGTATTCCAGCTACAACAGATTGGTTGAATTGCCAGGAAGCCTCCTGATGTGTGTGGTCGGCTTTGGTCCTAGTGGGCAGCATTGCCGGAGAGTGCCATATCTGATGCAGCTCTGCCTAGAAACCAATCAGCTTTCATTTTTTTTAGTTAAAGCTTAATTGAACAAGATGAAGTTAGAAGCTAATTGGCTACCATGCGCAACTGCACCAAATTTGCACTCTCAAGTTTTAGTAAATCAACCCCAATGCATGTAAAGAAGTTCAAATCAAAGATATAACAAAAGAGAACACTTACACGTCCGTCCTTCCGACAGCGTGGTCATCAGTAGAGTGGAAGCCAGCAGGATCAGACAGAATGAGCTGAGTAACATCATGTTCCGTTGTAGAGAGGAGGCAAGAGGCTGGTACAGCCTGGCCTGCTCACTGCTGGGTTTGTGAGCTCAGCTCTGCCTCTTGTTCAGTATGCTGGGCTGGGGGGAGCTGCACACACACTGGAGAGAGGCCCAATGATTCCAGGGCACTTCCAGGAAACATCCCTCCCCTGTCCACTGACAAGTACACAAACACAGGACCCTGGGATCAGGTATCCACATGGATTATTAGGCTTTATCAGACGGGAGGCATTGCAAAACAGCGTGCGGTATTTACATTAAACCTGCTCACCAACGCACAGCCGACTGTTTACAGAGAACTGCTTATGTGACAAAATGGACTTTCATCTGGAACAGAAGGACTAAATCAGGCCAGTTCATTTAAAGTGGAGGTTCACCCAAAAAAAAAATGTTTAACATTACATTCAGCCGAGTTGTCCTAATGACAATCGGCTGTTTTTTTTTTTTTTTATCCCCGTACATACCGTATTTTTACCGCCGCTTCCGGGTATGTCTTCTGCGGGACTGGGCATTCCTAATTGATTGACAGGCTTCCGACCGTCGCATACTGCGCCAAAAGAAGCTGAACGTCGGTGCGCAGGCGCCGTATAGAGCCGCACCGACGTTCGGCTTCTTTCGGCAACTCATGACGCGCTGTATGCGACGGTCGGAAGCCTGTCAATCAATTAGGAATGCCCAGTCCCGCAGAAGACATACCCGGAAGCGGCGGTGAAAATACGGTATGTACGGGAAAAAAAAACCAGCCGATTGTCATTAGGACAACTCGGCTGAATGTAATAGGCGTTCCTATGCACAGGGAAGATGATTGACGGCCGGCTATGGCGCGTCATGCTTCCCGAAGATATCCGAAATAGGACTTGCCTCTTCACGGCGCTATACGGCGCCTGCGCACAGACATCCTATTTCGGCTATCTTCAGGAAGCATGAAGCATGATGCGCCATAGCCGGCCGTCAATCATCTTCCCTGTGCATAGGAACGCCCATTCCCCGCGGGGAGTCTGAAACTTCATTACGGCAGTAAACTGTGAGTACGGCGCCAAAAAATAAAATATAGGCGTACTGTAGATCGCGCTAGTATGCTTGATGGCATGCTAGGAAAAAAATTTTTTTTTAGGGTGAACCCCCGCTTTAAGGTAGATATTAAAGCAAAAAACATATTTCTTATGTAGCGCCCCCTTACTTTCAGTAAAGGTGCTACGCTAAAGTTAGTGGGAGAATGAGAGAGATAATTTGCTCTCATTCTGAATTATGTCAAATTTGGCTTTCACCAAATCTGGATTGTTCTGTGTGCTAGACTGTGTTCTAGAGATGAGGCACCATCCCTGGGCGGCAGCGGCAGGTGGCACCAGAGAGGTCCAGGTGGAGCCGCTTTTGCCTAGCAGCCAATTAGAGGAGTTTTCCCTCGCGGGGCATGCTGGGAAGGGGGATTTCTGTGGCGGAAGCCGTTGTTCTTGGTTCTTCGCGGGTTCCTGGTTCTAGGTGCGGCAACCACCTTTAGGGTGTGTGCACATCGCGGGCCCCACCACTATGACCTACCTGGCCTGGGGTCGCGCGCAACGCGGAGTTCCTCACTCTGGGCCCTCATGGCCTGGAGCAACTGATGCTACCAGGGGCCCCAGTGACTTACTGAGTCCTTAGCTCTACTGAAGAGATCCTAAGCTACGTGCTGTGCGGTGAGGGATCGGCTCGAGGAGAACCCGGAGGCAGGTTGTCTGAGAAGCTTGAACGAACTATCGGGGGTCTGGGTGACCGAACACTGACAGATAACCTTAGTACTGTCAGTCGGTGGCCCCAAAGAGAAAAGACTGGGAGGATCTGCTCTGCTATTCACCATTATCAGCATTGAGCCTGTGGCAGAGGCCTCATCTGGCATCTTATTTTAAATCAGAGCCAAGTCAGTGGCAGTGACTTGTCCTTCCCAGCAACTTTCAAGTGACACTTCGGCTGCCAGGCTCGTGGCAGGGGTCTGTCCGGAGGCACTTCGCCCACTCTGGCTAGAGTGGCGACGAATTGTATCTACTATTACTGAGAGCAGGATTGCTCTCCTTCTATCCAAGCCTGATACTGCAAAGTTCTCTTGCTTCATCTACCTTTTCTGTCTACCTCATGTTGATGTTGGTCGTGTTGGGCTGAGAAATAAAGCATTCAGAAAATCTCATTCGCTGATTGGACATTCGTTTACTGCTCTACTCACTACAATCACCCTAGACAACGATTAGAGGTAACTTAATACTCCGATCCCAAAACAACTAGCGGCTCCTGAGGGGGTAGCGCTACACTTATTTTATTTTTGATATAGTAAGTAGCTCAGGGACAAGACTCAGAAGGGCAAGAAATTAGAATGGGCGGCACACACACATGAAATTGACGTTCACATTGACACTGGCAGCAGTGTACAGTAGCAGAGTAGATGATGAAACCTCACCAACCTGACACGTCCCCTCCAGAGTCACAGTGACAGTCTTTCTCCAGGTGGTTCCTTCAGTCCACTTCAGTCCAAACAGCACTGACAGTCCCACTCCTGGCTGGGCCTGCTTCCATCCTGCAGATCTGCACACGAGGCTCCGGCCGCTCCGCCCGGCTCCCTTATCCCTTGCACCATGACATCACACAACATGCTCAGGCCAGACCCACCCTCCACTGATGCTGCCCCACATTGTTTAGCATAGACTTAGCCAATTTTCCCTTGTTAAGAGAGAAAATCGAGCCATGTACAGCTAGCCTAAGGTTGGCTACATGTGGTATCATTTTTACCAATGATGTGACCAATTTTGGCAATGCCAGCAATACTTTGACCTTACCTTACTTACCAACTTTTGGGGGAATCTTGAAAATGGAGTGATACCCATTTCACAGAAATCAGTTTGAGGAGTTGCCTGCAAGATCGTCCAGTCAGCAGCCAAAATTAACACACTGTAGCAGGGCACTTTGATGGTCTTTGCTGGCTCCGGACAGGAACTGCGCATCTGCAGTTCTGAGCAGAGCATCACAGCCATATTTTTTACTGGCAAACTTTTCCTGTCACTGGCATTTACTGGCAGGAGAAAAGTGTCAGTTTTTTACTGGCTGCCAGTAAAAATACTGACAGTTGGCAACACTGCAGTGTAGTACACATCACTACTACAGTGATCTACACTAGCTTCCATGTCCCTTGTCAAGTGGTTCCTTGCTGCTCACTTAACACAGGAGGTTGCCTGCTCGGTATTGGGGCCATTCAAGGAACGTTTTACGTTTTCAGACTAAATGTAAAATAATCTTAGACTGGATGAGGTGGAGAGGATGGACAGCGACCTTACAGTTTTCCCTTTGTTTATTTAGAGAACATTTTGCAGTTACGGATGCAGCGCTACCCAGTGCTTTAAGTGGGCCAAAAGAGGTGCCGGTACTCTATTAGGCGCCGGTGCTCCCCCCCCCAATACTGATATATATATATATATATATATATATATATATATATATATATATAATGAGCTCTCATGGAGGTAACATGGAGGGAGGGAGCTAACAGAAATGAAAATTGTCCATCACCACCAATAAAATGGTATTTCCAATTGCCATCAAATTACGTTTTTTCCTGACCTACCTTGTGGCAGCAGAGCGAGGCAGGCACTGAAGTCGGCGGGCAAATGGGAGGTCTGGTCTAGCACGCGGCCTGGCTCCGCTGCTCTCACAGTAACTGACTGACTCGTCTCCACCCCCCGGGAGCAGGCTGAGCTTGACTCAAGCACGTAGCCGACGCCGCCCGCACGGCCGCGGAGACTACAACTCCCATGATAATTAGCGGCACTGTGGCGACGTCACATGACAATAACAGTCATGATTCCGTCATTCAGCGCCGCAGACGGATTGCGGACAGCCGCGGCGGCTATTGTTTCGCGGTCTGTCTGCAATACAAACAGACAACATTACTTGGGGGGGGGCACACAGTAAAATTGGGGGGGACGTGGCCCGCTCAGGCCCCACCCTGGAGACGCCCCTGACTATAATGCTGTAGCTAGCTCTCCGCTGCGTTCCGGTACCGGAAACCCACGTACTGGGCGCACGGAGAGGTGCTGGTACTCTCCAGGGCCATTTTTGGAAGTGGCGGTACTGAGTACCGCCGCGTTCCGGCCCACTTAAAGCACTGGCGCTACCCCCGTAAGAGCTGCTTGAGTATATTTGGTTCTGTACTCTGCCTCTCAACCCCAAGAACAGTCTCGGCCCCTCTGGCACACCTGGCAATAATGTAAGTGCAAACACCCAGTAAAAGGACACAAATTGTGGTAAACACAGAAATGATCTTCACTGTGAAATTTATTAAGAATGGGACAAACAGTAACAGTGTAACTGAATAGTAGACAAACACATCTCAAGTAAATCAGCTGTGTAATAATGATTGAAGATTAAGAGCAATAGGACTCAGTGATACTGTCTGGCTGATTTCAGGGGACTCCTCAAGGCGAAAAACCCTGATAGCAGAGGCAAACACTCTAACAATGACAGATCACAAAATAGCAAACACTTTAAAGTGGTTGTAAACCCTAAGGCCTCGTACACACGATAGGATAGCCAGAGGACAACGGACTGAAGGACCGTTTTCATTAGTCCAAACCGATCATGTGTAGGCCCCATAGGTTATTTAACCTTAGGTTAAAAAAATGAGAACTTGCTTTAAAATGTAACCTATGGACTGGTAACCGATAGGTTAAAACCGATCGTTAGTATTCAAAAACCCGCGCATGCTCAGAATCAAGTCGACGCATGCTTGGAAGCACTGAACTTCGTTTTTTTCAGCATGTCGTTGTGTTTTACGTCACTGCGTTCTGACATGATCGGTTTTTTAACTGATGGTGTGTACGCCTTCGGTCCTTCAGACCGTTGTCCTCTGGCTATCCTATCGTGTGTACAAGGCCTTACAGACCACTTGGCCCTACAGGTAAGCCTAAATTAGGCTCACCTGTAGGTACAAGAAATATCTCCTTTACCTACACGGTTAAGGAGATATTTGCAAAAAAGACTGCACCGATGTCTACGGCACATGCGCGCCGAAGACAAAGGCGCAGGCATACTGGGCATGCCACTAGTGAAGGCATCATGCCATCACTGTCGGCTCCTGTGTGCATGCGCGGGAGTGATGTCATCACTGCTCTGGCCAGTCACAGCGCCGGAGCAGCGATACCCTTATGTCACTTGGGTATTATGGCGCCGGCGGAGGAGAGGAACGAGGGTTACTTCGGGGGCTTCAATCTCAGGTACTTTGTGTACTTCCTGCATTAATTCATTTATAGATTCCTGAGGGGTGGATAAATAAAATAATAAATCGTCTGCATATGCTGACACCCTGTGTTCCACAGATCCAATACGGATCCCTATAATCTTCATGTTCTTCCTAACTGTACTGAGAAGTGGTTCTAGAACCATGGCAAATAGCAATGGGGAAAGTGGGCACCCCTGCCTGGTCCCATTGCATATATTAAAGTACTTTGATAGCCTGCCGTTAACCTTGACCCTTTCTCTGGGGTCGCCATATAATGTCAAAACCCATCCCATCATCTGCTCTCCTAGACCCACCTTCTTCAACACTCCGGTCATAAAGGCCCAACTAACCCTATTGAATGCTTTTTCAGCATCTATCGACAGTACCACCTTCGGGCTTTGATCAGGTCCATTTTATACCCAGTGTAATAAATGTAGGCAATGCCATTATTACCTTACCCAACTCCTCAACAGAGATAGGTCGTTCCATTTTCTCAAGAGCTGTAGTCAGCATGGGAGGCAATTCTGAGGCCCTTAGGTACTCTCGGATCCTGTTCACCAAACCTCTGTCCACAGCCCACGCTAAAGTTGAATCTATGTTATACAGAGATTTATAGTAATGTTGAAATTCAGCAGCTATCTGTTTATTATTCACAATTGTGAGCATGGCATGAGTCTTGTTGGTTCTAATACGGGATTCTTGTGCAATCATTTCCCCTATAATTACCGCCTTGTGTGCTTCCCACACTGCTTGGTTAGATACCTCACCAGGTGTATTTATTTTGAAATATAATGCCAATTTATGAGATAGAGACTCCAAGATGGATTTGTTCAATCGCCATGTCCACTACATACTACCAACAGTGATCAAACAAAAAATCAAAACTATTGACGCATGATCAGATATGGTAATTGATCCAATTGCAAAAGATTGAACATAATGCAAATAGAACTTGTCCACCATAAATAAATAAATCTGTGAATATGTATTATGAATTTTAGAATAATAACTATAATCTCTTTCCCGATTATGTAACACCTGCCAGCTGTCCACCAAGTGAAGAGATCGTAAACCTTGTTTAACCCTCCTGGCGGTATTCCTGAGTCTGACTCGGGGTGAGAATTTCATACCAAAAGCGGTAACCCCGAGTCAGACTCGGGCTTGCCTCGCTGCAGCAGCAGACAAAGTTACTTACCTTGTCCCTGGATCCAGCGATGCCACCGCACTATGTGAGCGAGCGGGACCTCGCTCGATTCACACAGTGTCCTCCTGTGCTGCCGATCTCCGTTCCCTGCGACGTTTCGATGCACGGGAGCGGAGAACAGCGCCAAATTCAAAAACGTAAACAAACACATTACATACAGTATACTGTAATCTTATAGATTACAGTACTGTATGTAAAAATACACCCCCCCCCCCTTGTCCCTAGTGGTCTGCCCAGTGTCCTACGTGTTCTTTTATATAATAAAAACTGTTCTTTCTGCCTGCAAACTGTAGATTGTCCATAGCAACCAAAAGTGTCCCTTTATGTCAAAAAGTAATGACAGCGACAATTCTGCAACTGAGCAAATTTCAGTGATTTTGAGTTGATTACATTATTGAATAATGTTTATTATAATTATATTATTACTTGTTATAATTATTTATAATTATTTATTATATTATAATTTATAATTTTTTTTTTTTTTTAAATGTCATACCCAGGATGCCTACTAGACTCTTGTTTGGTCAGATTGAGTTATTCCTAAAAATTACAGACCTACAGTATAAAATGCCAAATTTCCTTGCAAATAATGGTACCGCTTTCAGCACCTTTTTTCTGAAATAATCATACCGCCAGGGAGGTTAATATGCCTTTGGGCTCTAAACAGCAACAGTGTTTTACCCGATGAGATGTCCAAACCAGGGTCAAGCGTAAGATTGAAATCTCCAGCTAATACCAAGAAACCCTCCCTAAACCTCCCCAACATTTTCAGGGTGCTGGTAAGGAAGTTAGCGGTACAATTATTAGGGGCATAGATTGAGGCAAATGTATACCACTGACCGTGTATTCTACCCTTCACGAAGAGAAAGCGGCCTTCAGGGTCCGCATTCACTTATATGGGTGCGAAAGGGCATGATCTATGAAAATCTATTGTAACTCCCTTGGCTCTTGGAATGGGAGATATTGCATGAAACCACTGACTGAATAGAAAAAGGGGAATGCGAGGGGTCGACCCTGCTGTGAAGTGCGTCTCCTGTAGAAACACAATCTCTGCTCCCAGGATGTGCAGTTCACACCAGTGACGGCCCCTCTTGCAAATTAACTTAACCCCCTTACATTGTATGACACAGTCTTTATATCCACCATTTTCTGTTTCTACTAGGTATATATGATTTATTAAGCATATTACTGCACCACTCCATCTTATCGCTATCTATCCTCTCATCTTGAATTGTACATGTATCCGGTGTGTCTCCCATGGATGCATGTGGCAAAAAAGAAAAATAGAAAAAGAAAAAAAAAAACAACAACAAAACCAAACAACAAACATAAAATAAACAAAATACCATTAAAACTCAAACATATAACAAAATACCCACGATATGTGATATTTCCACTAAGAGGAAGACTAATCCGTGAAAGGGTATACCACCCGTCCTCTAAGTTGTCTTCCATTCTGCCAATACTCAGAATACAAATAGCTAGATTCATAAAAAATTACGCCGGCGTATCAGTAGATACGCCGTCGTAACTCTGAATCTACGCCGTCGTAAATTTAAGCGTATTCTGGAAATAGATACGCTTAAATTAGGCTAAGATACGAGCGGCGTAAGTCTCCTACGCCGTCGTATCTTAGGGTGCATATTTATGCTGGCCGCTAGGTGGCGCTTCCGTCGATTTCAGCGTAGAATATGCAAATGAGCAAGATACGCCGATTCACGAAAGTACGTGCGCCCATCGCAATTAGTTACGCCGTTTACGTAAGAGATACGCCGGCGTAAAGATAAAGCTGCTCCCTAGGTAGCGCAGCCCATGCAAGGTATGGACCTCGGAACAGGCCTATCTTTTTACGTCGTTTGCGTAAGTCGTACGCGAATAGGGCTGTGCGTAAGTTACATCACGTCGTAGGCAGTGTTCGACGTATCTTAGGCATTCTATCCGACGCATGCGCACAGGGATTCTTTCACGAACAGCGCATGCGCCGTTCGTAAAAAACGTCAATCACGTCGGGTCACCAGTCTTTAACATAAAACACGCCCCCCTGTTCCACATTTGAATTAGGCGCTCCTAGGCCGGCCCATTTACGCTGCCGTAACTTAGGAGGCAAGTGCTTTGTGAATGCAGCACTTGCCTCTCTGACTTACGGCGGCGTATCGTATATGCGATACGCTACGCCGCCACAACATTAAGCCGGTCTATATGAATCTGGCTATAAGTCCGTCTTCTTGGGACCGACCTATTGGGGAAAAGATGATTAGTGGCATGAATAGAGTACCTATAACTCCCCGGGCATCCCAAAACAAAAACAAAAAAAAAACAGTGACTTCACATCTTCATCTTATAAAAACGATTTTTAGATAAATCCTTTCCAGGGGAAGATAGGTGGGAGAAAAAAGGAAAATAATAAATTAAATTAATTAAACCAAAAATTGAGCTAAAGAGCAAAAATCTAAAAAAATAAAAAAATAAAAACCCTTTCTAAATATATATGTGCTCATTCTCATCTAATGACCTCCCACCCCCCTATCGCCTTCTCTGCAACAGATTCTCTTTCTATTAGACCTAAATCAATATTCAGATAGGCATATCAACAATTGGACTTTGTCCACGTTTATTTGCATTGATCTTCTCTCGATCTCTAACTGGGACTTGGTTCCATTGCTACAGACGTTGTAAAAGAGGTTTGGTGTTGCTCAGTCTCCAATCTGGAAAGTCAACTAAGGGAAGGTCCAATATTTCAGATTTTTTTTTTTAATTGTCCTTAGATTTAAGAACCACCGTTTTTCCATTCCGAGTGGCTATTATGCGAAAGGGGAAACCCCAACGATATTTCACATTGATGGTCCGCATGGCTTCTAATAAAGGTCGAATAGTCTGGCATTGCATAAGTGTGCGGTATGTTAAGTCCGGAAATAAAGATATCTAAACTCCATCGAATTCTATCGTAGGTCTATTGCGGGCTGCGTTCATAATGGCTTCTTGAGTATCTATGAAATTTGCATATAACATCTCTCGGTTTGTCTGCATTCTGGGGGACATAAGATAAGTGCACTCTATCTATTTTGATCGTATCTGGTGTAAATGTCCCCAAAATTTGGCAAAATAAACCATTCACGGTTGGAAGTAGTTTGGGGGCCCGTTTTGCTTCAGGCAACCCCCGTATGCGAATGTTCTGCCGGCGGTTTCTGTTTTCATGATCGTCCATTTGATCCATTAGGGGGTTTAAAACTTCTTCATGATATTTGGCCATTTCTTGAGTATCAGCCACGGCTTGCTTAATGTCATCTCGACCTGTCTCTGCTTCCTCTACTCTATGCCCCAAGGCCACTATGTCCCCCCTAAACCCTTCCACCATCTGCTTACATGATAATTCAACAGAGGCAATAAGTGATTGGATATCTGTTTTGGTAGGAAGGGCTCTCAGGTGTTCTCTAAGATCTCTGTCCATATCCATCATTAAAACTTCAGTTTCAGATATCACCTGGTCAATGAGAGGAACCTGGGTCAAGGGAATAGAATGCTGTGTCTGCGTTACAGGTATTGTTCCTATGGCACCAACTTTATATGAGGGAGATACTTTGCTGGCAGATGACAAATCACCACTAGGCATTTTAGTGCCACAATCGTCTTCCCATGGGCTCCCACCAGGGAGCTCTTTGGGCTCCAGTGGCCCCCCTTCTATCACAGAAAAGTTCTGATCTGGATCGAGCCCCTGTGGATTTATATCAGGCTCGCAGCCAGAAGGTTGAAGGTCCTTTCCAGCAATTGGGGGGCTGCTGCCAGGTGTTAAGGTAATCATTGATATGGGATTCTCTAGAAGTCTCATTTCAAAAAATACACAAAACTTTCTCAAAGTTCAACACCCGATTATCCCTACCTTTTTTATGCCCTACCTAAAACCCACAAATCTGTATCTCAACCACCTGGCAGACCTATCATCTGGGGATCGATAGGCTGTCTTAATCAACAAGCCAGCTCTTTGATAGACGACTATTTACGTCCTCATGTGGAAAGATTACCTACATATTTAAAAGACACCATCCACGTCCTCACGGTCTTGGATGGTCTATCTGTCCCCATTGATACCATCTTAGCCTCTATAGATGTAGAACCTTTATATTCTAGCATTCCCCATAATAAAGGAGTTGCAACAACTTCAATCTTTCTGAATGAAAGGGACCTTGATGCTATTCCTTACAATGAATTTATCACTGAAATGTTGCATTTCATTCTGACTCACAACGCTTTCACCTTCGATGGCTCCCACTACCTCCAGGTGCAGGGAGTAGCGATGGGAATCAAGTGTGTTTTCATCGGATGACTCCCCGATATACCTGAGCCACACTTTGTTGTGGTGCAGGTATATCGATGACATCTTAATTCTGTGGACAGGTACACCCAAACTCCTCAGTCCCAACCAAATTCAATCCCCTAATAAAGAAACAAAAAAGAAGCAAGAGACTTTTCATTGACTAAAGGAGTGTGTCTAATGGATGTCTGGCAGCAGGGTTAAATGTGTGGATGTTGTAACTAGTAGCAACCAACCTCTACACACTTTTTTTTGCCACACTGGAATCGGATCACATGGGTGTTCATATCCATGCGATCTGATTCTAGCAAACGCACTGCATTTTGCAACCTGCTTTTGTCAGTAACTTTTAATTGACAACTGCAGCAGATTGCAAGAACATTGTGAGATTGTGAGAGTGCTATGCGGTCCGATGCGGGAAACACAGCCATTCCTGTGCATTTCCCACATCGCATCAGTGTGAACTGAGCCTCAGCCACAGTGTTACAGAGGGTGTGGCATTGCTGGGAAGATCGTTGACATCTGGAGTCAGGGGACCCGAACATCAGTTGCTACTTCGGGAGGAAGGCTGTTTTTACACAAATCCACTTTTTTCTTCCGCTTTTAAGTTAAGAAAAGTAAAAGAGAAACATGTGACCATGTAATCATATGGAACTCTTCACACTGATCTGTTGTGGGTCTGCTGCGTTTTGTAAAATCCTGCTTGCTCATCAAAGATGCACCAGCAGTTGCATTTTTGATGCAGTTTTTGAGTCACTTGTCCTGTAAAAAATGCATCGCAGATGCGTTTTTGCTGCAGATCAGTGTCTAAGCATGTAAGATCTCTATAGCATTTGAAAAGCTGGTTTGGAAGATCAAGAAGCTGCAATTTCTTTTAACAACCACCGGAGGGAAGCCATACAGAAAAGCTTATACCCGTATATGCTAGTATAGAAGATAGAAGCAGTCCAAAATCAGAACTGTATGAACTTCCAAAGGGTCAAATCTCCCAGACTCCAAACCAACCAAATCTCTAGGCTGCAGATGTCACTGTGGGGCTCCTGGGTGAACGCATGGCGGATGAAAAGTAATCTGATTTTGGACTGCTTTTATCTTCTATGCTGTGAACAGTTATATGCTTTTCTTTTTGGCTGCATCCGGTGGTTGTTAAAAGTAATTGCAGCTTCTTGATCTTCCAAACCAGCTTTTTACATGCTATAGATCCATATATGGGCACTTTGGTTCTCCTATGACACACTGATATCCTCAATAACTGGCAGTCCGGTGGCCCTGGTGTGTTCGCATGCTGACTTTAAATTAGTTTTGGGTGAATACGCTGTACACAGACAATTACGAATCTCCTGAAGAAGCCATATATTCTAGCGAAACGTGTCGAGAATTACGTTTTTGTACGGTAGTTATGTTTAATTTTTTAATGTATTGGCCTGATCATGCAATTTTAAGTAGAGGATTGTTATCTGTTGTATTCTACCTTTTCATGTGACAACACTGAAGAAATTACACTTTGCTACAATGTAAAGTAGTGAGTGTACAGCTTATATAACAGTGTAAATTTGCTGCCCCCTCAAAATAACACACAACCATTAATGTCTAATTAGAAGAGGCTTCCTTGGTGGGACGACAGCCATGCAGACCAATTTTATGCAGTGTGTGGCGTATGGTCTGGACACTGACAGGCTGACCCTCCACCCCTTCAACCTCTGCAGCAATGCTGGCAGCACTCATATGTCTATTTTCCAAAGACAACCTCTGGATATGATGCTGAGCATGTGCCCTCAACTTCTTTGGTCGATCATGGTGGGGGGCCTATTCTGAGTGGAACCTGTCCTGTTAAGCCACTGTATGTTGTTAGACACTGTGTTGCAGCTCAGTTTCAGGGTCTTGGCAATCTTCTTATAGCCTAGGCCATCTTTATGTAGAGCAACAATTTTTTTTTTCAGATCTTTAGAGAGTTCTTTGCCATGAGGCGCCATGTTGAACTTCCAGTGACCAGTATGAGAGAGTGAGAGAGTGATAACACAAAAGTTAACACACCTGCTCCCCATTCACACCTGAGACCTTGTAACACTACTAAGTCACATGACACCAGGGAGGGAAAATGGCTAATTGGGCCCAATTTGGACATTTTCAATTAGTGGCCTAGATTCAAGAAGCAATTGCGTCTGCGTAACCATAGTTACGCAGCGCAATTGCTTACTTGCACCGGCATTACGAATGCTCCTGATTCAGGAACCTCGTTACGCCGACGGCAGCCTAAGATATGACTAGCATAAGGCTCTTATGCCAGTCATATCGTAGGCTGCATTCTTACGTTGGCCGCTAGGGGGCGTTCCCGTTGTGGTCAGCGTATAGTATGCAAATTGCATACTAACGCCGATTCACAACCCTACGCGAGCCCTGCGTACGCAGTTTACGTCGTTTGCGTACATCGGGTTTCGCGTAAGGCTGCTCCTGCTAATAGCAGGGGCAGCCAATGCTACGTATACCCGTCGTTCCCGCGTCGCGAAATTTGAAATTTACGTTGTTTGCGTACGTGAATCGTGAATGGCGCTGGACGCCATTCATGTTCACTTTGAAGCAAATGACGTCCTTGCGACGTCATTTGCCGCAATGCACGTCTGGAAAGTTTCCCGACGGAGCATGCGCGCTACGCTCGGCGCGGGAACGCGCCTAATTTAAATGATTCCCGCCCCCTACGGTATCATTTACATTAGGTGCCCTTACGCCGGGCATTTTTGAGGAGCGCCCACGCAAATTACGTGGCTACTGCTTCGTGAATGAAGCGTAGCGCAGTTAATTTGCGGGGGCGCAGGGCAAAAACGGGACGCTGCGCCTCCGTAAGGAGTGCGCAGCGGTACCTGAATCTACCCCAGTGTGTACTCAGTGGTTTAGACATTAATGGCTGTGTGTTGAGTTATTTTGAGGGGACAGCAAATTTACACTGTTATACAAGCTGTACATCCACTACTTTACATTGTAGCAAAGTGTCATTTCTTCAGTGTTTTCACATGAAAAGATATAATAAAATATTTACAAAAATGTGAGGGGTCACTTTTGTGAGATACTGTATATGTTACAGTATGTGAGTACAACAATATTTATTTCTCTTTGAATGATTTCATTAAAATTCTATACTATGCCAGTGCACTCTTTGTTCTTCGTTAGGTCTTACTGGCTTTGTATTGTTCTTGATGATGTGCACCATGTGCAACCACCGGTTGTGGCATCTTATAGAAGAGGCTTCAAGTTTTTTTGGCCATACTTGTAAGTCACAGGAGTGTCGTTACTTGATCTCTCCTGTGACCCAAAATCAGTTGACAGTGGGCTAAAGCCTGCTGTCAGGTGACATCACAGAGCCTCTCTAGGCTCTGGTAGGATCCTGACCATATTGTCGGGATCCACCCAGCTGCCTGATTGACAGCAGGCTCCAGCTATCAGCACTCAAAACTCCCTGACAGACAGGGTTTTTATTACAGAAGAGACGCTAGAGATCTCTTCTGTCATAAACCTCCCCCTGCCTGTCAGCGAGTAATGTAATCTGAGCCGCACATGCACAGCTCTGACCACATTTACGGCCTGCTCTGTGTGCTGCAGTACATACTAGTATATTATGGTTTAAAACTGCTGGGGGACCCATTTTTAATAAAAGAGTATAGACTTTACTACCGCTTTAAAGGTAGGTTTGCCTGGAGAGAGTCCACTCCTCCTTAAAGGCACAGGGACGCATTGGGTGCCCATCAACAGCACAATGGCAGCTGAATGCATTCAATGTGTCTTCATGCACAATTCAGCCGACAAGCTGTGCAGATAAATGGAAAATACCCCAATCTTTACCTTTACAGTAAGGTGTACAAGAATTATATGGCGCCAACAGTTATACAGTATTAGGTAAGCCACAGTGCCCTGTCAAGGCTCTTCTGTATACTGTGGTCCTAACACTATTGTTTTTAGAGTCTCCAAGTTGGAACATACACTGGGCCAGATTCACGTACGATCGCGTATCTTTGTGGGGCGTAACGTATCTGATTTACGTTACGCCTCCGCAACTTAGACGGGCAAGTGCTGTATTCTCAAAGCACTTGCTCCGTAAGTTGCGGCGGTGTAGCGTAAATCGGCCGGCGTAAGCCCGCCTAATTCAAATTTGGAACAGGGGGGCGTGTTTTATGTAAATGTTGTGTGACCCGACGTGATTGATGTTTTTCACGAACGGCGAATGCGCCGTCCGTGGAAATCTCCCAGTGTGCATTGCTCCTAATACGCCGCAAGGACGTATTGGTTTTGACGTGAACGTAAATTACGTCCAGCCCCATTCACGGACGAGTTACGCAAACAATGTAAAATTTTCAAATTTTGTCGCGGGAACGTCGGCCATACTTAACATTGGTACGCCGCACTTACGCCACCATATAGCAGGGGTAACTATACGCCGGGAAAAGCCTAACATAAACGGCGTAAATGTACTGCGTCGGCCGGGCGTACGTTCGAGAATTTGCGTATCTAGCTAATTTGCATACTCAACGTGGAATTCGACGGAAGTGCCACCTAGCGGCCAGCGTAAATATGCATTTACGATACGACGGTGTAACACAGTTACGCCAGTCGGATCTACGTAAAATCTATGCGTAACTGATTCAAAGAATCAGGCGCATAGATACGACCACGCAACTCAGAGATACGACGGCATATCTGGAAATACGCCGTCGTATCTCGTTTAAGAATCTGGCCCACTGTATACAACAGTGGATAAATTAAGGGCAGGTTTGCCTGGAGGGAGCCCACTCCACCTTAAAGGTACAGGGACACATTGGACGCCCAATAAAAGCACAATGGCAGCTGAAGGCATCCAAGGTGTCCCCACACACAAGAATTTTTAAAATGATTTCAAACTTCTCCTTTAAGAGGATCAGTCACACAGACGGAGGGAGCCTGCTGGAGCGAGGAATAATAAAGAAAACATACCAGCTTATTCCTCTACCCCTAGATTTAATAAGCAATTCACCCTTGCAGTGCTGGGGGAAGGGGGGCACTGCAAGGGTCATTTTTTTAGTAAAGCGCAGAGTCAGGGCCAGATTCCTGACAAGGCCACCGAGGCCAGGCCTCGGGGCGGCAGTGGGTGCAGGGGCGGCGCCGCGGCAACAAGGGGGTGGAAGAATCCTGTCATTCTGGTGACCGGTCGGTGTCCTGCTGAAAAAGATCCCCGGTGGATAATGACCCCCTGTACTGCGCAGGCAGCGCTTGCACAGTACGAACCACAACGGAGCCTTCAAAGTTAGCCGAAGATGAATAACTGTGACCACCTCCTGCACATATACGTCGGCAGAATAGAACCGCTGGGCACAAGCACGTACAGGTACGTCCTATTTAAGTGCCCAGCCGTGGGTGGCAGGCGCGCGCCCTGCGGGGCGCTCCCGCAACCCGGTCCGAAGCTCCGTGACCGCGGGACCCGCGGACCCGATCGCCGCTGGAGTCCCGTGAACGGTCCCCGGAGCTGAAGAACGGGGAGAGCTGTGTGTAAACACAGCTTCCCCAATCTTCACTGTGGCGCTGTCATTGATCGTGTGTTCCCTTATATAGGGAACCACAATCAATGATGTCACACCTACAGCCACACCCCCCTACAGTTAGAAACACAGATGAGGTCATACATAACCCCATTCAGCGCCTCCTTGTGGTTAACTCCCAAATTGCAATTGTCATTTTCACAGCAAAAAAAATGCATTTTTTGCTGTGAAAATGACAATGGTCCCAAAAATGTGTCAAAATTGTCCGAAGTGTCCGCCATAATGTCGCAGTCACGAAAAAAATCGCTGATCGCCGCCATTAGTAGTTAAAATTTTTTTTTTTTATAAAAATGCAATAAAACTATCCCCTATTTTGTAAACGCTATAAATTTTGCGCAAACCAACCGATAAACGCGTATTGCGATTTTTTTTACCAAAAATAGGTAGAAGAATACGTATCGGCCTAAACTGAGGAAAAAAAATATTTTTTTATATATTTTTGAGGGATATTTATTATAGCAAAAAGTAGAAAATATAGATTTTTTTTCAAAATTGTTGCTCTATTTTTGTTTATAGCGCAAAAAATAAAACCGCAGAGGTGATCAAATACCGCCAAAAGAAAGCTCTATTTGTGGGGGAAAAAAAGGACGCCAATTTTGTTTGGGAGCCACGTTGCACGACCGCGCAATTGTCTGTTATAGCGACGCAGCACCGAATCGCAAAAACTGGCCGGGTCCTTTAGCTTCCTAAAGGTCCGGGTCTTAAGTGGTTAAGGGGACAATTTGTCCTACCAACATATAACTTTGAACGGGCACCACCTGGCTTGGAGTAGGTAAAAAAATAAAATTGTATTATTTTTATTTAATTTTTCAGGTAAGAACACGGCAACATTTTGAAATACCTTGGATGGAGCATAATGAGGTAGAATTGTGGGTGCTGCCTATTGCAATCAGTCATATTCCTTGTATTTCATTAACCACTTCCGCTCCGGAAGGTTTTACCCCCTTCATGACCAAACAATTTTTTTGCAATATGGCACTGCGTTACTTTTACTGACAAATGCGAGGTTGTGCAACACTGTACCAAAATACAATTTTTGTCCTTTTTTTCCCACAAATAAATCTTTCTTCTGATTGTATTTGATCGCCTCTGCAGTTTTTATTTTTTGCGCTATAAACAAAAAAACATAGACAATTTAAAAATATATATATATATTTCTTACTTTCTGCTATAAAACATACCCAATAAAAATAAAAAATAAAAATCAAATTTCTTTATCAATTTAGGCCAATATGTATTCTGCTACATATTTTTGATAAAAAACCCAATAAGTGTATATTGATTGGTTTGGGCAAAAGTTACAGGGCCGGATTCAGGTAGATCCGTGCATTGTTACGGCGGCGCAGCGTATCGTATTTACGCTACGCCGCCGTAAGTCAGAGAGGCAAGTGCTGTATTCACAAAGCACTTGCCTCCTAAGTTACGGCGGCGTAGCATAAATGGGGCCGGCGTAAGCGCGCCTAATTCAAATGAGGATGAGGGGGCGTGTTTTATGTTAATTATTGGTGACCCGACGTGATTGCCTTTTTTACCGAACGGCGCATGCGCCGTCCGTGGAATTTCTCAGTGTGCATTGCTCCGAAGTACGCTGCAAGGACGTCATTGGTTTCGACGTGAACGTAAATTACGTCCAGCCCCGTAACGGACGAGTTACGCAAACGACGTAAAATGTTTAAATTTCGACGCGGGAACGACGGCCATACTTAACATTGGCTACGCCACCTAGGGGGCAGGTTTATCTTTACGCGGCGTATCTCTTACGGAAACTGCGTATCTTTACTGCGACGGGCAAGCGTACGTTCGTGAATCGGCGTATGTAATCATTTACATATTCTACGCCGAAAACAACGGAATCGCCACCTAGCGGCCAGCGGAAAAATTACACCCTAAGATACGACGGCGCAGGCCGTCGTATCTTAGCTAGGTTTAAGTGTATCTCAGTTTGAGCATACACTTAAACTTACGACGGGCTTAGATTCCGAGTTACGTCGGCGTATCTACTGATACGCCGACGTAACTCTTTATGAATCCGGCCCATAGTGTCTACAAACTATGGTATTTTTTTTGATTATTATTATTTATTTTTTTACTAGTAATCAGCGATTTGTAGCGGGACTGTGATATTGCGGTGGACAAATCGGACCTCTACCTGACACTTTTAGGGGACCAATGACACCAATACGGTGATCAGTGCTAAAAAAAATGCACTGTCACTGTGGGCTGTATAAGGTATTTACTGGCATAAAAACATTTTTTACTATCCAAAGTTAAAACAACAAGGGCAGAAGATTTAATAGATGGAAAGTTGAAAAAATTGCTGAAGTTCCGCGACCCACGGCTGGGCACTTAAAGAGGACGTACAGGTACGTGCTTGTGCCCAGCCGTGCCATTCTGTCGACGTACTGTACATGTGCAGGAGGCGGTCATTAAGTGGTTAAACATCCCTTTCAATGGAAGGTCTCCCCTTCCCTAAGTTTAATGGAATATATTCAAAATGAACCAGAGTCTTTTAAAATTGGTACTATTGTGGCCACCATTGGGGGGTGGGGACTGGGCCAACAATTATGGCAATCTGTAGGTTCAGCTGAAGAACAGTGCCTGCTCAATACCAGTTTTATTTTATAACCTAACGAAAACCTTTTTTTATAAAAAAAATTATTTCGATGTAGTGAGGGTGTAAGAGAACCATGTCAGGCTTTTATTGCTGTGCCCATATTAGGGAGATTCACTCTGTCTTGTTGTCCAGATTGCCAATTTTACAAAAGGTTTAGCACTGGAAAACACGTTTTGATAGATAAAAAGTGCATTTTATATACATCTACAGTATATAGATCAGAACAAAGGGCCAGATTCATAGAGAACTGCGGCGGCGTAACGTATCGTCTTTAAGTTACACCGCCGCAAGTTTTCAGCGCAAATGCCTGATTCACCAAGCACTTGCGTGTAAACTTACGGCGGTGTAATGTAAAGCCGTCCGGCGCAAGCCCGCCTAATTCAAATGGGGCGTGTACCATTTAAATTAGGCGTGCTCCCGCGCCGAACGTTCTGCGCATGCTCCGTTCGGAATTTTCCCGCCGTACTTTGCGCGAAATTACGGCGCCCCAACGTGTTTTTTGAACGGTGACGTGTGTAACGTAATTTCGTATTCCCAGACGTCTTACGCAAAAAAAAAAAAAAATTTAAATTCGACGCGGGAACGACAGCCATACTTTAACATGTAGGAGTAATTTTACCCCATGTAAATAGCACTCTCAACTTTACAACGCGAAAAACCGACGTAAGAGAATGCGACGAACGCGCGTACCTTCGTGGATCTCCGTAATCAGCTAATTTGCATACCCGACGCTGGAAAACGACGCAAACTCCACCCAGCGGCCGCCGGAGAATTACACCTAAGATCCGAAGGGGTACGAAGCCGTACGCCTGTCGGATCTTAGCCAAAAGCCGTTGTATCTTTGTTTGTGAATGACAAATAAAGATACGACGCGGCAAATTTGAAAGTACGCCGGAGTATCAGCAGATACTCCGGCGTACTTTTTCTGTGAATCTGGCCCAAAATGAGGGACAAATGAGGAGGAATGAGGGACAGAGGGACATTGCTCAAAATCAGGGACAGTCCCTCAAAATCAGGGACAGTCCCTCAAAATCAGGGACAGTTGTCCGCTATGCAGTTGTCACTGAATCAAATTAGATTGTACAATCAGATTGCAATGTGTACAGTTAAGCCCTGTACACACGGGCCGAATGTTAAGAGGCAATGGCCGGTTAAAAAAAAAAAACGGCCGACATTCAGCCTGTGTGTATGTCGGTCTGTCCATCAGAAGCTGACCATTTGACCGGCTTCTGTCAAACTTTCATGCTGAAAAACCAGCAGCCTACCAACTCTCAATCAGCGCTCTAAGCCAATGGTAGAGAGCGCTGACCGTAGTGTTCTGGCGTGAGGCCGTCCCCTGTCAGAAGACAGCAGCTCAGCAGGGGGAAATTGCTGAACTAACCTTGAATGGTTAGTACACTGGCTCCAACCGGAGCTGTCAGTCAAAAAAAAAAACTGTGTACCCGGCTTTAGGCAGGCCATAGACGGTGTCGTCTATGGCCTGCCTTAGCTTAGATTACAGTGGAACCTTGGTTAACGAGTAACGCGGTTAACGAGCATTTGGAAAGACAAGCAACTTTTTTTTTTTAAGTTCTGACTCGATTCGCGAGTGATGTCTCGCAAAATAAGCAGGATTCAAGCCAATGGGGTGTGCAGTACCGCATTTGGCCAGAGGTGCAGGGGCGCCGGTGACACTCGGAACAGTTCAGAGCCATTTGGAATTACTCGGAATCACTCAAAAATACTCCGTTCCTGAGTGTTTTCAAGTCTTTCCGAGGGTTTCCGAGTTCAGCCGAACTGTCCCCGAGTATTACCGAGGCTCTCTGACAGCCCCCCACCTCTGGCCATACGCGGTATTGCATGCCATAGAAGTCAATGCAGAACAAATTATCTTTGTTTCCATTGACTTCTATGGGGAAACTCGCTTTGATATGTGAGTGCTTTGGATTACAAGCACTCCCCTGGAAGGGATTATGCTTGTAATCCAAGATTCCACTGTATTTAGCTTACAACTGGACTTATTTAATCAGTGCCGGTGTTGGGGGACGAGAAAGGTTGAATAATGCCCGGCCTGTACGGAGCATAACGGAGCCGTCGAAAGTTTCGGAACACGAACAGCTGTTGATCAGCTGTACACGGCGCCAGCGCAATGAAGACGACATTGTGCCACACGCTCCCGATGCTTGTGTAAGTCCGCAAGGGGCGAGTGTATTATTCATTGAACTCCGCAAGGGGCGGATGCCTACAAAAGAGGCCGTATTGTATCATGATGGGCAGAGCTCATTCGATGGGGGTGGATTTCTCAAAGGGGCGGATATATTATTGAGAAGCCTGTGTAGTTTATTGAGAAATCCACCCCCAATTTATCAGCTCAATCCATCATTATTAACCACTTAACGACCGCCGCATGTACATATACGTCCACAGAATGGCACGTACAGGCAGATGGGCGTACCCGTTTGTCCCTGCCTAGACGTGGGTCGGGGGTCCAATCGGGACCCCCCCCCCCCCCGGTACATGCGGCGGTCGGAAATGACCTGGGATGAGCCACCCCCTCGCGATCGCTCCCCGGAGCTGAAGAACAGGGAGAGCCGTATGTAAACACGGCTTCCCCGTGCTTCACTGTGGCGGGGCATCGATCGAGTGATCCCTTTTATAGGGAGACACAATCGATGACATCAGACGTACAGCCACACCCCCCTACTGTTGTAAACACACACTAGGTGAAACATAACTCCTTCAGCGCCCCCATGTGGTTAACTCCCAAACTGCAACTGTCATTTTCACAATAAACAATGCAATTTAAATGCATTTTTTGCTGTGAAAATGACAATGGTCCCAAAAATGTGACAAAATTGTTCGAAGTGTCCGCAATAATGTCACAGTCACGAAAAAATTAGTTACGCCATTAGTAGTAAAAAAAAAATAATTAATAAAAATGCAATAAAACTATCCCCTATTTTGTAAACGCTATAAATTTTGCGCAAACCAACCGATAAACGCTTATTGCGATTTTTTTTACCAAAAATATGTAGAAGAATACGTATCGGCCTAAACTGAGGAAAAAAAATGTTTTTTTATATATTTTTGGGGGATATTTATTATAGAAAAAAGTAAAAAATATTGCATTTTTTTCACAACTGTCGCTCTATTTTTGTTTATAGTGCAAAAAATAAAAACCGCAGAGGTGATCAAATACCACCAAAAGAAAGCTCTATTTGTGGGAAAAAAAGGACGTCAATTTTGTTTGGGAGCCACGTCGCAAGACCGCGCAATTGTCTGTTAAAGCGACGCAGTACCGAATCGCAAAACCTGGCCTGGGCCTTTAGCTGCATTTTGGTCCGGGGCTTAAGTGGTTAAATATGGCCTATTCTGTAGGCATCAGCCCCTCACACGCTTTAATCAACATTATATCCGCCCCTTGCAGAGTTGCAAGAGCATCGTGAGCGTGCGGGAGAGATTGGCACAAAGTCGTCTGCTACAGCTGTTCATGTTCGGAGGCTTTCGGCGGCTCCGTACTGTGCAAGCGCTGCGCCTGCGCAGTACACAGCGGGCATTTTTCGACAGGGGACCTTTCTCGTCAGAACGCCGGCATGAATCATGTTCAAAGTTTAATAATTCTTTACAGTCACCCATATTTTATTTTTTGAAGTCCAGTCAGTGATCACTGTTGGTTTCTCCACCTTGTAACATCATAAGTTGTTGTTTGCACAGCTTAGCTGGGTCAGCCCATTACCGCCTACCTGTATGATCAAGCTCTTAAGTTGTGTAAAAATGGGTTTATCACTCAACACAATTTCTCTGTTAAGATTATAGATATCTTGGTTTAATACAAAATTAAATAATGTAAACATGGTAAGTCAAACATCAGTGAAACATTAACAGCAAGGACAACAGCAGCAACACATCCTACACGGGTTTTTCTTTTTGTATTTAACAGCCAATTTGAACTTCTCGGTGGTCTTTTGGACATAGTCTTCTGTATTTTTTGTGGCTATTTCAATATTGTTCAAGAGTTCCCCTTGTTCCTCCACTAAGATATAAATTTGGAGAAAGAGATCCCTTAGGTCCTTCATTTGATGTTCTAGGCTAACCAGCTCTTTGTGTCTTTGCTCAATTTCATTTAATTGTCCTTTCGTGATGTTTGCTTCGGTGAGAAGGTTCTCGTTGAAGACGTCCCATTTGCCTTGCTCCACCATTTTGTTTACTTCCTCCTCGCTCACTTCCCTCCCTGCTACCTCCAGTTGTCTTATGATAAAAGTTTTACATTTTCCTTGCTTTTTAGCAATTGTGTCGTTGTAGTGAAACATTGCTGTTTGAAAACTTCTAAACAGTGCAGCATGGTGGGTCTTCAGAATCCTGGCAGCACTGGAGGACTGGCCAAAGTCCGCTTCTGCTTTTTTCACCTGTAGTAATAAAGTGTCCAGGCGCTTCTTAATGTGTTCCGCTTGGACTTTGATGTCCTTTGTAATATTGCTCTCTTTCTTCAGAACACTGAATCTTCTCATGGAGGAGACCAGGACCTGCTGCTGCTTCTCAAATTTGACCACATTCTGGGAAAGCTCATTAATGTCATTTTGGAGTTTTTTAATGTCATGTAAGTAGCCCTCGATGACAGGCTCCCGTTCAAAGATGACAGCTTGCTGATGTAGGTCTGTAGGTTCTTCTCTGGAATTCTCGGTTTCCTGGGACGCCTTAAGGTCTTTTGCCCTTTGCATTAGCTCCTGAAGGCGATCCTTCATTTTGAATTTGATGTGGCGAAGCAATTGTATGTCTAGATAGCCTCCAAAGCCTAGAAATTAAAAAAGAAAAAAAAAGGTTTAAAAATGTGCCTGCAAGAGGAGATACTCATGTAATTTGAATCCCTGCTAGTTACAGAATAGTAGAATATTTAAGAGGAAGCAGTGTTGCCAACCTACCAGATTGAAATTTACTGACAGCACACACAAAATCTACTGGCACAGCCAAGTTTTTACTGACATTTCCAAAAGTTACAAAATTATAGTTTTAAGTACACATTTCAGTACAGTAAAACCCAGGGGAGGGCTGGGCCAGGGGGCAGGGTGGCAATTGCCTCCCAGGCCACTCTAACTTATGTTCAAAATGGCCGGCAGCCGCTGCCCGCTACCATTTTTGTTTTTTATTCTGCACTTGGAAGTAGGGCCGGGGGCACGGCCACAGTGGTGGACCACTAGCTGTTGCATTCCAGGAGTTGTAGAGGAAACTACAACTCCCTGGGACCGGATTCTTGGAAGCAGGCAGAGGCAGCGAGGGAGTCGGGACGCAGGGCTGCGGGGCTGCGGGGCTGGGCGCTGGCTGCAACTTGACTCCAGGACCAGGAGCATTACTCCCCCAGGAGGCTGCGGCGTGCAAGGATCTGCTGAGCTGAGAGACCCTGACACGCCTAGCTGACCCCCCCATACACCCCATGTAACCTACCCCAGTGATCAGGGTGCATTGATGGGCGCTGGAGTTGGCTGCACTGATGGGCACTGGTGAGGCTGCATTAAAAAAACAGATGGGCCATGGATGGTGAGCTCATTTGGCAGTTCAATGGGCCACTTGACTGGACTTGCCCCCCAGGCCTAAGGCTGCCAGCCCCCCCCCCCCCCGGTTAAACCTTGGCTTGAGAGCATAATTCGTGCCAGAAACATGCTTGTAGTCCAAAGCACTTGTATATCAAAGCATTTTTTTACAGGGTATAAAAGAGAAGAGAGGCACCTCTAAGTGTAGCAATAAGTTGCTAAATGTTGTACCTTCATTAAATGTAACCATATTGCTACACTTAGAGGCTCTTCTCTTCTTTTTTATACTCAGTTGTGACATGATGCTACTCTTATATCAAGACATCGCTTGTATATCAAGACAAAATTTATTAAAACATTTTTCTTGTCTTGCAAAACGCTCTCAAACCAAGTTACTCTCAAACCAAGGTTTTACTGTATTTAGTACAATTTGCAATTAGCAATGTGATTTAAAGGGGTTGTAAAGGTAATTATTTTTTTTCCTAAATAGCTTCCTTTACCTTAGTGCAGTCCTCCTTCACTTACCTCATCCTTCCATTTTGTTTTAAATGTCCTTATTTCTTCTATGAAATCCTCACTTCCTGTTCTTCTGTCTGTAACTCCACACGGTAATGCAAGGCTTTCTCCCTGGTGTGGAGAAAGCCTCTTGAGGGGGGAGGGGGCGAGCAGGCAGGTCAGGACACTCTCTACTTTGCAGATAGAGAAAGGAGCTGTGTGTTAGTGGGCATCCTGACACTCCTGCTCGCCCCCTCCCGCCTCAAGAGGCTTTCTCCACACCAGGGAGAAAGTGTTGCATTACTGTGTGGAGTTACAGACAGAAGAACAGGAAGTGAGGATTTCTCGGAAGAAATAAGGACGTTTAAAAGCAAAATGGAAGGATGAGGTAAGTGAAGGAGGACTGCACTAAGGTAAAGGAAGCTATTTAGGGAAAAAATGTTTTGCCTTTACGCATAGGATTCTGAGTACTTCAGATTTAGTGAATCTCCCCCTCTGTATTTAAGGAACTCCCTTCCACCCCTGATCTATTGATATTCACCTTTTTCAGTGATTATCACAGCCATCAACAAAAGACATGGTGTTGGCTGATGCCGGATTCTAGAGAAACCAGTCCTTTCACCCCTCTGTCATGTGACATTTATCAGACTAACGCTTCGCTTCTAGACCTGAGAACTAGATAGGAGAATAAGGTCACATGCCCTCAATACCACTCCCTCAAAATATTTTCCTAGGGAGTGGGATAAAAAATGGCAGTGTAAAATAGTAATGGAAAACTTGCTCACATGTTTATAAAATCTTCATTTTTTTTTTTTCATTTTGTGAATAGTACAATATCAAGAAAGATCCACAACTCATATTTCAATTGCTCTTGCAATTTTCAGCACAAATACATAATTAACAAATATATCTAGACACATAATTATATGTGCTTACAACAAAACAAACGGAAAAAAACCTAGGGCCAGATTCACAAAAGAGATACGACGGCGTATCTCCTGATACGCCGTCGTATCTCTGAGATACGATTGTCGTATCTATGCGCCTGATTCATAGAATCAGTTACGCATAGATCTCCCTAAGATCCAACAGGTGTAAGTGACTTACGCCGTCGGATCTTAGGCTGCAATTCTAGGCCGGCCGCTAGGTGGCGATTCCATTGCGGTCGGCGTAGAATATGCAAATGACTAGTTACGCCGATTCACGAACGTCCGCTTTGCCCGTCGCTCTAAATTTACGTTTCCGTAGAGATACGTCGCGTAAAACTAAGCATGCCCTCTAGGTGGCCTAACCAATGTCACGTATGGCCGTCGTTCCCGCGTAGAATTTTTAAATTTCACGTCGTTTGCATAAGTCGTCCGTGAATGGCGCTGGATGCCATTTACGTTAACGTCGAAACCAATGACGTCCAATCATCGATCCGATGCTGCATCTGTCCCCTGCTAGCTCTGCAATGAGAACTGAGTGATCAAACATTGATGATCGCTCAGGTCTCTCCCTCCACTCTGAGCAGAGATCCGTGACTGTGAGTCACCGACTCTCTGCTCTCCCCTCCAGCACTCACTGGAGCGCTGGGCTGTGAAGGGGCGGGGGGGCTGGCTCAGGTTCTCAGCAACTTGCTGAGAGGCTGAGTCAGGTGCTGATCCAGGCTTCTGAGCAGATATTGTTGAAAAAATTCCAATTTCGTAGCCTGGACCTACTGCTTGAACTGTCAAACAGTATATGTTCATGTAATAAATTATCTCAACCAATCACCACATAGGCATTGCATATATGGTGCAGTCCATGTGACCAAACTATGCATAAACCAAAGGAGGATAGTCTACCAAGAAAGTCACTTCAGTGGCACACCACAGTTGAATAAAAATATTTTATTATAGAAAAATACACCATTAATATGTTTGTTTTTTTTTTTTGCTGTTTTGTGATATTGATTTTGCGTTTTTCTATAATAAAATATTTTTATTGAACCGTTATGTGCCACTGAAGTGACCTTCTTGGTAAGCTATTCTCCTTTTGTTTCTGAGCAGATACTGACCATATGGTCGGGATCTTTTCAGAGCCTTGACTGGCTCTGTGACTCAGCCCACTGTCATCTAAAAATGGATCACAGGAGTGCTGAATGAACTGCACTCCTACAGTATAGGAGAAATATGGCCAAAAACCTAAAGACTGACCCTAAAGCCTCATACACACGATCGGACTTCCAACTGACTTTTCCGTGGATTTTGCTCCGAAGGGCGTTGTCCGTGAACTTGGTATGCATACACACGGTAGGTTTGTTGTCAAAACGTCTGATCGTGTGTACGGGCCTTATAGACCCATACAAACAATCAGGCTTTTTAAAAACAAACCTCCAACGGACCTGTTTTTGCAGACAATCCAACCGTGTGTGCGCTCCATGGGACAAACTTTTTCACTTTTTCATCGGACAAATGTTCACTGTGAGAACAGACAAACTTTCCGGCAACAAATGTCCTACGACGGCTATTTCGATCGTGTTTACTGTGCTGTTCTCCTTATAGTTATTTGTACATTACATTATTAATCTTTATTTCTACATGTTTGTTTTCATGCATTTCTTTCACTGCTGCCATCTGCTGGCCAGAATTTGCATGCCACACGTCCCTGTTCTTGTTAGTAAAGTTTTTTCTAAATTGGAGGCGTGGACTCTTGCTGGGCAGGTCTCTTCACTGGGAGCAGCCATTTTCAGTATCTCCTCATGGCTGTGTGACTAGACACTCCACATTTTTGGGCTCGTGAGAAGGCATCAGTTTTTGACCACGCAGAAGTCAGCAGAAGTCAGCTGTAGTTAGCAGCAGCTCAGCAGCAGCTCTGCAGCCACAGCAGCTAGCCTCAGGACATATTCTAACAAGTCAGCATTGATACCACTACTACAGAACAGTATTGTATCACCGTTTGTTGTCTTATCTGGATTGAATAAACCCACGCTGATTTCATCTTCATGTCTGAGTCTGGATCCATCTAACCTGAACATCTGCAGGTCCTGTCTGCCCCACTGCTTGGATACGAAGGTAAGAAGTCACACAGCTATTATCAGTTATACCTTCATTCGCCTTCATGTGGGAACAGAACAGTCAAAAACTGCCTTAATGTCCACACCCCAGTCACAGATTCCCTCAGAGTTACCACACTAAGGAATCGCCCTGCAACAGGCCTATCTGCAGCGAATCTGCCCGGCTACACCGCATGTCCACAGTATCTTTACTATTGCCTGAAAGCCCTCCACAACTCATCAAGCCGTTTCCTATATCCCATATCAACCTTTGCTCGCATAGCAGAACTGTTAACGCACACGGGGTCCCTCTCTAACCTAAACCCCCGCAAATCACTTAAAACACCTGAGGAACCTTGCCAGAGTGCCCCAGCGCAGCCACACTGCAATTTTCAGCCCCCAATTCAAAAGTTTATTTTCTTAAAGAGACAGCGCACCTTAAATCAAAATGGACAAAAAGGACCTTGCACAGTTCCCCAGTGATGAAACAGAGCTAATGCAGCCTGATACTGATCACCAAGAAGTACAGGAAGCAGAACCCACACTTCCAGCAGACCAAGTCGTGCGACCAAGACGCTCCCTCAAACCAACAATAAAGGTCAGGGAAAACTATCAAACCACAAAAGATGAGTTATGCGATAACCTGGAAGAGCTATGGGAGCGAGTTTCCTCCCTCATGTCAGGACTTAAATCCTCTGGTGATACCTCAAGCTTACAAGTTGGCATCAGGCGGCTGAACACAGCTCATGAAGGATACAAGAGACTGTTCACAAGGTATATAACCTTTCTAAAAAACGTTAATAATGATGAAGCCCTTTCAGAACTGAGCAAGGCAGAATCTATAGACATTCAAAGAGACACCATGGTGCTGCTTGCTAAAGATAAAGCGGAACTCCGCATCTCCCATTTGCAAGAAACTAGATCACACAGATCAAATTCATCCAAACATTCCTCTCGGTCATACAGATCATCGTGCTCAAGAAGCTCAACCCTAAGCGACAGACTACTAGAGGCCCGCATAAACGCAGAGCAATCCAAAGCCAGACGTTCCTTCACTGAAAAAGAAGCTCTGGCAAAAGCAGAAGCAGAGGCCAAGAGGGCAGACGCAGAAGCAGAGGCCAAGAGGGCAGACGCAGAGGCAGAGGCCAAGAGGGCAGAAGCAGAGGCCAAGAGGGCAGACGCAGAAGCAGAGGCCAAGAGGGCAGAAGCAGAAGCAGAGGCTCGAATAAAGATTCTTGAATCAGAGATGGAAGAGGAAGTTGCATTAGCTAAAGTAAGACTACTTGAGCAAGCATTAAGCCAAGGTCTTGATCCAGTCTGCTCGCTACCACAGGAGGTAGAAGATTCAGCTTACCGCACCAGCGACTATGTGCTGAAACAATTATCTGCATTACCCCCAGTATGCAGTACCATCCAAGCTGACAAGGCCGAAACCTCAAAGTCATGTCCACCTACAGTGCCAGTGTCACTTACAGCACCCGAGAAATCTGATGGTGTTCACCCAGATGTGCCTTCTCAAGGACAGTTATTACGAAACTACAAAAAGGGCCATCAGGCGTTTCCTGGCCTACCTCAACAGCTCAAGCAGCAGTCCTCACGATCTACAGAGACTAGATCACAGCTCAATCCTGCAGCAGCATCATTCTACCTGGATGCATCTCACCCTTTCACGCCGCAAAGCCTACACGCCCCGGCGGCACCACAGGTTGTCGTGGCAACAAGCAGTGAGAAATCAGATATGTCTGAGTTGGCCAGGATTATGGCGAGCAGAGAGCTAATTAACACAAGTCTCTCAAAATTTGATGACCGTGCAGAGAGCTATAGAGCTTGGAAGGCAACTTTCAAGGCCACCATTGCCAACCTCAAACTAGACGCAGAGAAGGAGCTCAACCTCATGATCTCATGGCTGGGTCCAAGCTCCACAAATCGCATCAAGAGCCTCAGAACTGTCTATGTGGGACAAGCAGAAGCAGGTCTCGCTGCCGCCTGGCAGAGACTCGAACGTACCTTTGGCAGTGCAGAAGCTATAGAGAAGGCCCTATTTAAGAGATTGCAGAACATTCCAAAGATCAATCTTAAGGACGTCCATAAGCTTCAGGATTTGAGTGACCTGCTCATGGAACTAGAGCTTGCCAAAAGAGACCCTCGTCTGATCGGGCTATGCTACCTGGATACAGCCCATGGAGTGAACCCAATTGTCGTGAAATTACCATACAGTCTGCAAGAAAAGTGGGCGGCATCAGTCTCAAGGTACAAAAGGGTGCATGACATCACCTTTCCATTTATTCATTTCTGCAGATTCATTGAAGAACAGTCCCAGATGAGGAATGACCCCAGCCTCGATTTCCTGGAGTTCAACACTACAGCTCCAGCGACACCATCACCAAGGTATGAGAGTGCCATGCATAAACACAGAGACTTCAAGAGCAGCGTGAGTGTTAGAAAGACTAACCTACCATCTTATGCAGCACCCATGGGTAAACAGTACAATACCTCATCAGGAGACAAGTCCTTCAATCGTGAATGTCCCATTCATAAAAAACCACACTCACTGAACAAATGCAGAGGGTTTAGATCCAAACCCATACAGGAGCGCAAGAAGTTCCTCAGCGAGCTTGGGGTATGTTTCAGATGCTGCGCTTCATTGGAGCACATGGCTAAGGACTGTAAATCCATCATCAAGTGTGAGGAGTGTCATAGTGAAAGACATGCCTCGGCTATGCACCCAGTTCCACTGCACAGAGACTCACCAGCTGCCGTCGCCACCAGTCCCGCTCCAAGTCATGGCGGGGAGCCCCAGAACCACGCTAACGCAGCCGCCGATGTTTCCTGCTCATGTTTGGAAGTATGTGGCGAGGGCCAGGGTGAGAAATGTTGTGCCCGAATATGCCTAATCAAGGTCTATCCAGAGGGACTACCAGAAAAGGCAGTAAAAATGTATGCCATCATCGATGACCAAAGCAACCGGTCCCTAGCAGGACCTAAATTCTTTGAAGCCTTCGGGATAAAGGGACCATCAGAACCCTACATCTTAAACACCTGCTCAGGCCGCATTGAGACTAGCGGCAGGAGGGCGCAAGGATTCATTGCTTCCCCCATCCGTGGGAATACTGAAATACCCCTACCAACACTGATTGAATGCGATCAAATACCCAACCATAGGGATGAGATTCCTACCCCAGAAGCTGCGTTTCACCAACCGCACCTAAGGCACCTAGCCAACGTTATCCCACCTATGGACGACGATGCTGAGATTCTACTCCTGCTTGGCAGAGACAATCTAAGGGTGCACAAGGTGCGCCAACAGTGTAATGGTCCTGACTACGCGCCATTTGCCCAGAGGCTGGACCTGGGATGGGTAGTCATAGGAAACGTATGTCTGGATCAACCAGAAATCGACTCCTTCAAAACGTACGTGCATGGAGATGGACGCACAACTTGCATTAAGCCGTGTCCTCATCACTATGAAGTGAAAGAGAAGTCTCCAGACCTCGTACAACCACCTGACATCATTTCTCCCCTCTTTGCTGACGACTTGGGGAGATCAGTCTTTCGCACAACCAAGGATGATGATAAGGTAGCCTTATCAATAGAAGACAGAGAGTTCATTAAGATAATGGACAGCGAGTTCTTTAAAGATGAAACCAATCACTGGGTTTCTCAATTACCCTTCCGAACCTCCAGGGTAAGACTCCCAGACAATCAGGAGCAAGCGCTATCCAGATCTAACTATCTTCAGCGTACCATGAACAGCAAGCCTGAGACGAGAGAACACATCGTTGTACCATTCGAACTTAATCCAGCGGACCACGCAACCAGGCCTACGTCTGTGGGTACCTTTGCTAAATCTACTTGGCTTACAGGCCCAGAGTTTCTGCTAGGACGGGCAGACAAATGTGAACAGGAAGTTTACAGCATCCAGGATCCGGATAATGATCCAGAAATCCGCGCCGAAGTTAGCGCACTAGTCACTGAAACAAAGCAGACCTCCAGGCTTGACTGTCATCGTTTTGAACATTTCTCCAGTTGGATGAGACTCGTCAGAACCATTGCAAGGTCAGTGCACATCGCCAGATGTTATCACAACACTCAAGAAGATAAAGATTGTCACGGTTGGCACATCTGTCATAAACCATTCTCTGCTGAGGACATTTCTCATAGCGAGTCTCTCATAATACGTCATGTCCAGCAGCAGGAATTTAACGTAGAATGGAAGTGCTTGAACAACAGACAGCAGATTCCTATAAAAAGACCTCTTGCTAACTTAAATCCAATTATGGACACTTTTGGCCTGCTCAGAGTTGGTGGTCGTTTGAATCAAGCCCACCTAGGAGTTGCGGAGCAAAATCCTGTCATTATTCCCAGCAAACATCATATCACCACGTTGCTGATCCGACATTACCACAAAAAGACTGAACACCAGGGCAGACAAATCACTGAGGGCAAGTTAAGGTCTGCGGGTCTTTGGATTATAGGTATGAAGAAACGTGTAGCCCAACTACTGCATGACTGTGTGCACTGTCGTAAAGCCAGAGGAAAACAGCTACACCAACAAATGGCCGACTTGCCCGCGGATAGACTATGCACAGAGCCGCCCTTCACCTACACTGGCCTAGACGTCTTTGGACCATGGATGGTGTCCGCACGTAGAACCCGTGGTGGTCACGCAAACAGTAAACGTTGGGCCGTGCTATTTACTTGCATGAGTGTGCGAGCCGTTCATATAGAGGTGATAGAATCTATGGACACATCCAGCCTCATTAATGCCTTAAGACAGTTCTTCGCCATCAGAGGACCAGTGAAACAGTTGAGGTCAGACCAGGGAAGTAACTTCATCGGCGCCTGTAGAGAACTGAACATCGACACTAAGCCTATCCAAGATCAGTTGGCGGAGAAAGGTTGCACCTGGATTTTTAATCCTCCTCATAGTTCCCACATGGGGGGTTCCTGGGAGAGAATGATCGGGATCTCACGCAACATCTTAAATTCTATGTTGATGGATGTAAACTCTTCAAGACTTACGCACGAGACTCTCGTCACTCTTCTCGCTGAAGTTTCAGCTATCATCAATTCAAGACCCCTTGTGCCAGTATCTATGGATCCTGAAACACCAGCCATACTGTCTCCGGCTATTCTACTTACCCAAAAAACGGACAATATGCTCACGCCTAGTGGAGAATTTACCCATGGGAATATCTACCAAAAACACTGGAAACGTGTACAACACCTGGCAGATTACTTCTGGAACAGATGGCGTAAAGAGTATCTCAATATTCTTCAAGGAAGGAGGAAATGGCAACATCAAAGGACCGAAAGGATCACCTGGCCTATGGGACTAATTACAAAGGTTCTTCCTAGCAAGGATGGCAAGGTCCGAAAGGTGGAGCTGAAGATCTTCAGGAAGGGTGAGCTTAAAACTTTTGCAAGGCCGATTAACGAACTCATTCTAATATTACCCATCGAGAACGTTCCTGAAGGATGAAAAAGGACTGAACTCGAACTTCACAGTTTTACCCGCTATGGGTCAGCCAACCCACTATGTCATGTTTATTGCATTTCACATGTTCTTTGTTACAGGTTGTATTATATTTTATGGACATTCATCCTAGTGAAATCTCCTTACGTAAATTTCAGACGGGGAGTGTGCTGTTCTCCTTATAGTTATTTGTACATTACATTATTAATCTTTATTTCTACATGTTTGTTTTCATGCATTTCTTTCACTGCTGCCATCTGCTGGCCAGAATTTGCATGCCACACGTCCCTGTTCTTGTTAGTAAAGTTTTTTCTAAATTGGAGGCGTGGACTCTTGCTGGGCAGGTCTCTTCACTGGGAGCAGCCATTTTCAGTATCTCCTCATGGCTGTGTGACTAGACACTCCACATTTTTGGGCTCGTGAGAAGGCATCAGTTTTTGACCACGCAGAAGTCAGCAGAAGTCAGCAGTAGTTAGCAGCAGCTCAGCAGCAGCTCTGCAGCCACAGCAGCTAGCCTCAGGACATATTCTAACAAGTCAGCATTGATACCACTACTACAGAACAGTATTGTATCACCGTTTGTTGTCTTATCTGGATTGAATAAACCCACGCTGATTTCATCTTCATGTCTGAGTCTGGATCCATCTAACCTGAACATCTGCAGGTCCTGTCTGCCCCACTGCTTGGATACGAAGGTAAGAAGTCACACAGCTATTATCAGTTATACCTTCATTCGCCTTCATGTGGGAACAGAACATTTACACAGTCCAAAATACAAACACGCATGCTCAGAACCAATGCTAAAGATCAGACAACAATAGCAGATGTTGCCCAAAGAGTGGCGGTAAAGAGCAGAACAAACACGTAGTACGTCTATTACGTCACTACGTTCATGTTTGTTGGCTGAAACAAACGTGAACGTGTATGCATACCAAGTTCACGGACAACGCCCTTCGGAGCAAAATCCACGGAAAAGTCTGTTGGAAGTCCGATCGTGTGTATGAGGCGTTAGAGAGACCTTAGAAGTCGCCATTGCTAACTTGTTTTTGAAGATAAAGGCTCAAGAACTGTCATCCTGATTTTGGTAAACTTCCTAAATGACTCACTAAGACCCCTTTCACACTGAGGAGTTTTTCAGGCGGTACAGCGCTAAAAATAGCGCTGCTATAGCGCCTGAAAAACTCCTGCACTGCATACTCAATGTGAAAGCCCGAGGGCTTTCACACTGAGGTGATGCGCTGGCAGGAGAGAAAAAAATCTCCTGCCAGCAGCATCTTTGGAGCGGTGAGAGGAGCGGCGTGTATACCGCTCCTTCACCGCTCCTTCCCATTTAAAACAATGGGAAACCGCGGCAATACCGCCAGAAATGCGCCTCTGCAGAGGCGCATTGCGGGTGGTATTAACCCTTTATCGGCCGCTAGCAGGGGTTAATACCGCACTGCTAGCCACCGAATCCCACGGCAAATCCGACGGTATCGCGGCGCTATTTTTTGCGGCGCTATACCGCCACCGCGCCTCCCGCCCCAGTGTGAAAGGAGCCTAACTTGGACCAAGCATTTAGCCAGTACATTCTGAGCCGGATTCAGCAAGAATTTACGCCGGCGCATCTATAGATACGCCGCGTAAATTCAAAGCTGCGCCGGCGTATCTTCTTTCTGTATTCAGAAAGCAAGATACGCCGAAATTAGGCTAAGATCCGACTGGCGTAAGTCTCTTACGCCGTCGTATCTTAGGGTGCATATTTACGCTGGCCACTAGGTGGCGCTTTCGTCGTTTTCGGCGTAGACTATGCAAATTACCTAGATACACCGATTCACAAACGTACGTGTGCCCAGCAGAATTTTTTTACGTTCTTTGTGTAAGGCTTTTCCGGCGTAACGTTGCTCCTGCTTCTATGAGGCGTACGCAATGTTAAGTATGGACGTTGTTCCCGCGTCAAATTTTTAATTGTTTACGTTGTTTGCGTAAGTCGTTCGCGAATAGGGCTGGACGTAATTTACATTCACGTCGAAAGCAATGACGATTTGCCGACGTCATTTGGAGCATGCGCACTGGGATACGTCCACGGACGGCGCATGCGCCGTTCGTTAAAAACGTCAAAAACGTGGGGTCACTACTATTTTACATAGTACACGCCCCCAACTAGCCTATTTTGAATTAGGCGGGCTTACGCCGGCCCAGTTACACTGCGCCGCCGTAAGTTTCAGCGCAAGTTCTATGTGAATACACAACTTGCTGCTCAAACTTACGGTGGCGTAGTGTATCTGGGATACGCTACGCCCGCCTAAAAATAGGCGATTCTCTCTGAATCTACCCCTCTGTGTTTAGCTCTGAACTGTCTGTGAGCATTGACACTTGTGTTCACCAGGCTGCAGGAAAAGCTTGTGAACACACAATTGGGTTCAACCCTTCCCATTCCACTCAAATTCATAAAATAACAGCAACACAATTACTTATCCTGCCACTAAGTTTGTAATTTCCCTGAAAAGTTCTTTAAAAGGTCATGTGAATGTGAACTTCAGATAATGCTATGAAATGTCTGGGAGAAGCTCATTTCATGACATTAAAGATTGAACTCATTCTTTTTCGGGTTTTTTTTTTTTTTTAGTTACGGCTCACTCACACGGGTGTAGTGGTCTGTATGGTTCACAACCAGGGTTCCTCTAGAAGTCGTTAGGGGTTCCTTGAGCTGTGGCATATTGATCTCTTACCTACACCCATGACAAATATTATGGGCAGAGTTTTCCACTTACATATTACTTGTACAGTGACCACCAATGCAAGGGTCTACTACACTGTGACCACTAATGTAACGGGCTACTTATCCACCAACTGCAAATTTAAGGGGTACATCTACACTGACTAGGCCGAAGTATAGTAGATATTATAGTAGATACTGGCCACCATTCAGCCCATGTGTACGGGGCCTTGTTTGACAGAAGACATTCTCACAGAAGGCTTTTGTAGTGCTCACCCCCGAAGGAGCCGCTGGTTATAGATTGGGTGGCATGTTACCTCTGTGATCTCTGCCACAGACCCTCCCTAGAACTTAGATCATGGAGACAATATGCCGTGGTAGAATTTAAGCTAGAATCGCCTTCAGGTAGTATTTTCAATCAGGTTACCGACTGACAGGTTGCTGGCATCCAACCTTTCAGTGTCCGGTTACCTTGATCCCGATGGATTGTCTAGGCCCTGTTGGATCGCCAGCCTCTCTTGGCTCTCCTCAGGCGGACTCCCCACCGAACAGCTATCTTGCTTGGGATCTTCTTAGAACTGGGGACCCAGTCGAATACTGGGGCCCCGCCACAGCTTTAAATATTCCGTGCCAACATGGTCCCGGAACCAGGAACACCGCGTGGCACGCGCACCCCGGCCCGGTAGGCCATCTCGCCGGGGGGGCCGTGATGTGTGGTCACCCTAAAGGTGGGTGCCACATCAGGAAAAGACCCCGCCTCAATGGCGTCTGCTCCAGAAGTACCCTCTCCCAGCATGCCCCGCGACAGAAACTCCCTCCTGATTGGCTGCTGGCAAGAGGCACCCCAGCCTGGACTCCACTGGCGCCACCCGTCGCCCCGGGGTGGTATAACACCCCGGCAACAACAGAATGAGCCCACAGCACAGCCCAGCTGAAACAGAGACCCTTTGTAGAATTGAAATCAGAATCAAAGTCTGTATACTCTGATTACCCCCTAAATTTTGTCAGCACCGGTACTTAGAAGTAACCCGGCGCTACACTTTTGTCAAACAAGCTTGCTGGAAAACCAGCAGCCAATCAGCATCCGATCAGTGCTCTCAGCCAATAGCTGCGAGTGCTAACTAATGTGTTCTAGCTCAGGGCGGGGTCCCCTGTCAGAACACAATAGCCCTGTAGGGAGATCGCTGTACTAACATTGCATCGTTAGTATAATGACCTCTTATGGAGCTCCACTGATTTGTAACTGCTTTGAGACCTACCGTGTGTACCAGGCTTTAGGGGCTCATCTACTGCTGGCCTCCAATGGCAAAGGTGAGTTCCCTATTGAGCACCACTGTAAGGGGACATTTTTCTACTGATCTCCAATGTAAGGGGACATTTCTCTATATTATATACAGTACATACACCATATTCTATTCCCTCTAAACCTTACCGATCACACTAAAATACCTTACCTGCAAATACACTATTTTTAGCAGGGGTTCCCTAGGCCCAAAGGTTATTTCAAGGGTTCCTCAATGTTATTTTTTATAAATACTGTCATAGGCTAACAGCCAAATTTCATGTCACAGACCCTGGACTGATGGTCACAGCATGGCCCCTTTCACACCAGCGGATTGATTGGGTCCGCCTGTCCGTTTTTCAGGTAGACCCAATCGGACCACACATTGTTCTTAATGGGTCTGCTGTCACCCTGCCGGCATCTGATCCAATCCAGGCCACTAAAAAGCAGACAGATGGGGATACGTTCGCCTATACGTTCGACATCCGTCCGGCAGTCCTTTTCCATCCGACCACCCCATAGAGAACAGCAGGCTGTGTCCTTGTTTGCTCTGCATAGCGGAGTGCACACGGACCTGTCATCTGCCTGCTCAACGGGGATCAGTGGAGAGATCCCCCGCTCAGCAGGCAGATCCACTTGAACGGATTCCACCCTGTGTAAAAGGGGCCTTACACACACATTTTTAAAACAGAATTTAAGGCAGGCCATACACAGTTTAAATCTCAAGCCATATATGGTTAGGCTGAATGTACCATCTTGATTGATCAACTAGGGCACAACCAGCCTGACGGATTTTACATGTGATTGTGGCTAGAGGCTGCTATAGCCATACCTCTCAACTTTCCAGATTTCCACCACGGGACATTCTTCCTGCAAACAAAGTTGTTGAGCGGGACGCAGATTTTTTTTTTAAACTTCCTGCAGTTGTTGTTGAGCGGGGGGGGGGGGGGGTCGGGTGGTATTACAAGGAGAGGTGCCGTCTGGCCAGCGTACGCCCGACATTCTTCCTTTGCAGGAATATAACTGCTGTCGTGGGAATGCGGGAATCGGGTGTCTATGCAGGAGAGTCCTGCAGAATCTGTGCATGTTGGTAGGTATGCTATAGCTGCTAGCAATAATCACTGACTTCTCCTGGCGGGGATGGCTAGAATACAATGGCTCAGCAGGAGGGATTCCCACATCAACACAGTCTGTTTTGTTTGTAGGAAAGACATTTGTACCCTGTATGGCCTGCCTAACTCTCTCAATCAACATCAACTATTTTTAATCCTTTTGCTTCTAGCCTTAGTCATAAAAAAAAAAACGGGCCCTTTAAGACTTTAAAAATGTCGTTCTGCAGCGCCGCCCCCTCTGGCTCTTGCAAATAACATACATTCATGGATTGCATGAATGTATGTTATTGTGGCCAGCTGCCACTGGTCTATTCAGATGGCCGGACATAGGGCGCTGGCTATCTGAATAACAGCAGCTGGTTGGCTGTGCGGAAGTGCCTATCAGAGCCAGCGGCTCTGATATCCTTTCCGAGTACAGCCCTCGGCTCCCAAATGTCTTATCCTCGGAACATACGTGGGCTGCGTCCCTTGGATAAGACTGACGGCCGTCTCAGCCAATTAGGTTCACAGATTCTGGTTATCGGTAACCTGATTGGCTGAAGCGTCATCGAGGGTGGGAGAGGACATCGAGGGACGTGGAAGCAGAAAGGTAAGTGCATTTTACAGGGCACAGCGGCGACAATGGCCACAGAGGCGACAAAGGGCACAGTGGCATCAATTGGTACAGTGGTGACAAAGGGCATAGTGGCGACAAAGGGCACAGTGGCATCAATTAAAGGGCACAGTGACATGCACAGTGGCAACAATGGGCACAGTGGTGACAATTAAAGGGCACAGTGACATGCACAGTGGCGACAATTAAAGGGCACAGTGGTGAAAATTGGCACAGTGGCGACAATTGAGGGGCACAGTGGCTGCGTTTGATGGCATGGCACAGTGGTGACAATTGATGGCACGGTGGCTGTGTTTGATGGCATGGCACAGTGACTGCGTTTGATGGCATGGCACAGTGGCTGCGTTTAATGGCATGGCACAGTGACTGCGTTTGATGGCATGGCACAGTGACTGCGTTTGATGGCATAGTGACTGCATTTGATGGCATGGCACAGTGGTGACAATTGATGGCACAGTGGCTGCATTTGATGGCATGGCACAGTGGTGACAATTGATGGCACAGTGGCTGCGTTTGATGGCATGGCACAGTGGTGACAATTGATGGCACAGTGGCTGCGTTTGATGGCATGGCACAGTGGCTTCGTGTGATGGCATGGCACAGTGGTGACAATTGATGGCACAGTGGCTGCGTTTGATGGCATGGCACAGTGGTGACAATTGATGGCACAGTGGCTGCGTTTGATGGCATGGCACAGTGGTGACAATTGATGGCACAGTGGCTGCGTTTGATGGCATGGCACAGTGGTGATAATTGATGGCACAGTGGCTGCGTTTGATGGCATGGCACATGACAATTGATGTCACAGTGGCTGCGTTTGATGGCATGGCACAGTGGCTGCGTTTGATGGCATGGCACAGTGGTGACAATTGATAGCCTACGATGTGCGCATGCACCATGGTTACATCAGTTCAGCTGATCGGCAACTCAGCTGGAGCGTGGCTCCTTCCTGTGCATGCGCGGGCACTAATCGATGGGGGGCACTTCTCGACAGAACACCGGATCTTCAGAGTGCATGTGCCAGTGATGTCACTGGCTGCATTTAGAGTAAATATCTCCTAAGCGGCGCACGTTTAGGAGATATTCAGTCTACCTACAGGTAAACCTTATTAGAGGCTTTTTGGCAGCTCAGGTAGACTAAAAATGATTTCAATGTAGTAAAAAATATAGTATTTATTCACATATATCCTACCAACTACTTTTCCGAACTTACCAACCTTAGGGCCCATATCCTTTGGAACCTCCATTTAATTATATATATCCCCCATGTATGTATACACATACAAAGCCTCAGAATTGTAATACACATTATTCTGTTGCAGGTCATTTTTTCCCTTTCTCCGCTGTGTTTTTCTTCCCCCCCCCCCCCCCCCCCCGTCGATCCATTCCACACTGGTTCCTTTTCTAGGGGGTGACCCCCTGTTGTGTCAAATGGGGTTCCCCGGTGCGGACGCCTGTGTATGATATCCAGGGATCGGACTAGCTCTGGAGGGACCATCGGACACCCCTATCCAACATTGAGCTACTACATCGAGACCGTTTTACATTTCTACCAATGGTAAATAATAAAATTAAAACACTCCCTCATACTGTATGGTTATATTATCATGTACCCTTTGTTCCCCTTTTTCCACCCCTCTCTCCCTTTTATTTAAAGTTTTTTTCCATATGAATGTAATGATGGGCGGTTTTTTAAAGGGGTATTTACACTTTTTTAACCTAAAATTTTAATTAAAGACTATGAGATGTCTAACCTATATATGTTCCCTTCCAGTCACAACACTAAAAACCTCTGAAGAAGACCAGTAGGGTCGAAACGCGTTAGTAACAGTTTATACTGCAACATATTTTATCAGCCGTATAAATGTAATGTTGTGTACTGTTTAATACTATACATGTAAATCATGTCTCTTTGTTATGCCGCAACTCATTTTCTATCATGCAACCCACTTTTTGCCCTACTTTTTTGATAAAGGAATTTTTATATATGTGAATAAATACTATGGGCCATATTCTGAGTACAGTTACGATAGAGTATCTCAGGATACTCTATCGTATCACTCTTTTTTGGCCCGCGTATCTATGCGAGTGATTCTTAGAATCATTTTCGCATAGATACGCTTAAGATCCGACATGTGTAAGTCACTTACACTGTCGGATCTTAAATGTAATTACCCAGCCGGCCGCTAGGTGGCGTTTACGTTCAGGTCTCATTTGTTTATGCAAATGAGCCTGATACGCCGATTCCCGAACGAATTTGCGTCGCGTAACCGTCGCTAACGTCGTTTGCGTAAGCGTAAGGTTACCCCTGCTATATGAGGGGTAACCTTACGCCAGTCCCACGTACGCCATGTTAAGTATGGCGTCGGGTCCGCAACGTCTTTTTCCGTCGGGTACGTCGTTTCCCTAAGTCGTTCTTGAATACGACTTTACGTCAATGACGCACACGTCGGCGTCATTGACGTTTTCCGCCGAGAACTGGAGCATGTGCACTGGGCTATTTTAAGCCCGGCGCATGCGCAGTTCATTCGAATCGGGGGCGCGCTTAATTTAAATACAAGCCGCCCCCTTGGAGTTACGCGGAGATACGCCGGGCCAATTACACTACGCCGCCCCAAACTACGGAGCAAGTGTTTAGGGAATACAGCACTTGCTCCTGTAGGTTGGGGCGGCGGAGTGTAAATGGCTTACGCGACGCCCGCCCAAAATCTACAGGAATATGGCCCTATATTTTTTACTACATTGAAATAATTTTTCGTCTACCTGAGCTGCCAAAAAACCCCAACTGGGAAAATTTCTCTATTGCATTTATCGGGGTGAGCAGCAATTTTCTCTCCACTCCATGTGTTCTGTCCCTTCTACCTTATTATAGGCTTACCTGTCTGGAAAAATGACCAGGCGGGGTTTAATAAAGAAATGCATTCTGGATTATAATAGCATTTTCTCCACTCCCTACTGTCAGCCGTCTCCTGATTTAGAAAAATTCTTTATTTTTGGATAGGATGGATAAAGAACGATCGTCTGTTTCATTCGCATTCATAATGGGTTAATTGTTATACAAGGAAGCACAAAGGTGGAGCTGCTCCCTATAGACATAAAGTGCAGATTAGCATACATACACAAAACACTGAGAGGGACAAAGGAGGAAGAGATAAGGACAAGGCTGTGGTTTCAGCTATGTGAAAGTCACACGAGCCAGGTTTCTATGCAAACACCTGATTATCACAGATGCTTATTTCTGTACATGACGTAGAGTCTACTATCGCTTCTACAAGTGGAGCAATCTACATACTGTATTATATAATATATGTCACACGGAGAGTCATCATGCTATGACACACCCGGTAGCTGGGAGTGAAAACAGCGACAGCCAACAACCTCACTCTAATCAGTTCATATATTGCAAGAGGCAGTTAATATCATTTTCTGGCTTATAAGGGTCTTGCAAGTATTCCAGTGCCGTCCCACCGCAAGTGCTGGTTCATACCACCAAAGTGCGGCGCAGTGCAACACAATCCACCGCCCTGCACCACGCTGCAGCCAATTAAACCTAACAAGATGTTACCGCCGCAATCAGCACATCGCACTGCTTTCATCCTACCACTGCTGGTGTGAACTGGTCCTAAGACTTCTATTATTATTATATTATGTTTGTTGTTAGGTTACTTTACATGATATTATGATGTTCTATTAGATCATATATAAACATATAACACTCTGTGATCTGGAGGCTCCATTATTAAGAAATAAAACATTTTACGCAATGTTTATCTGGTTGTTTGGAATGCAATCATTATAAAAAAATAAAGACTATGGGCCAGATTCAGGTAGCTCGGCGCATCTTTGTGCCGGCGTAGCGCATCTCATATGCGATACGCCGACGTAACTCTGAGAGGCAAGAGCAGTATTCACAAAGCACTCGCTCCCTACGTTGCGTCAGCGTAACGTAAATTGACCGGCGCAAGCCCGCCTAATTCAAAGTAGGAAGGTAGTGGGCGTGTTACATTTAAATTAACCGTGACCCCATGTAAATGAAGGGCCGAACGAACGGCGCATACGTGCGCATGCTCAGAATCAAGTCGCATATACTCCCTAAGATACGACAGCTCATTGCCTACGACGTGAACGTAACCTACGCCCAGCCCCATTCACGTACGACTTACGTAAACGACGTAAAAGACGACAGCTGTTCCGTCGTCCATACCTTTGCATGGGATGCGCCTCCTATAGGTGGAATAACTTTACGCCGGAAATACGCCTTATGTAAATGGCGTAGATTACAGCGACGGGTGCAAGTACGTTCGTGAAGCGGCGTATCTCGATCATTTGCATATTTGACACGTAAATCAATGGAAGCGCCCCTTGCGGCCAGCGTAAATATGCGCCCAAGATACGACGGTGTAGGAGACTTACGTTGGTTGGATGGAGCCAAAATGCAGGCGTATCTTATTTCAAGCATCAGGCGCATAGATACGACGGCGCATCAGTGCACTTACGCGGCGTATCAGAAGATACGTCGGCGTAAGTGCTTTCTGAATCCGGCTATATGAGTGTATAATTATATGTAGTACCCTCTACTTTAGGTAGGTGCTAGATGTAGGTTTTTTTTGTGAGCACAGGTAAATCATTCAAGTCTAGCTGTGAGCTAGGCCTGTTTGTTTTGATCTGTGGGGCTGGGAGTGGCCTAGAATAGCAGCAGGTGACTCACATGCAGCATCACTTCTCTGTCACCTCCCTCTGGCTTCTAGAGGTTTCTTGAAGGGAGGCGGGGAAGAGGAGTGGGGTGGCATGAGGAGCCCTGACCAATCCCCAACTAGGATTGGCAGGGGACAGGCCTCCTTGATATACCCAGGGTAAGCCTTGCTGGGGAGGAGTGGTTCAGGTGGAAGAACTGAGAGATGGAGTGTTAGGCTGTCGGGGCCTTGGGGGGAGCCCCCAAGTCTGGGGAGGGGGGTGACCTTGGGCCAGGGGCTTGGAGCTGTGAAGGAACCCCACACAACCCAAATGGTATCCTGAACAGGAGCAAGAGAGGACAGCGGGGAACACTGGCAGGCAAGTCTTCAGGAGGGATCCACCAGGTGTCGGTGAGTGGCAGGCACAGTCGGGAGAGCTGGGAGAGGCATGCCAGGAGTGGATGTAGAGCCAGTGGGAGAGACTGTGATATTACTGGCATTGAAGTCGGTTGGATGCAGCCAGGAGGGCTCTCAGGGTCTGCACAGGACTGACTGGACTCAGCAGTATAACTCAATACAGATGGCACTTAAATACTTTCTTTCACCATTGGTTGCTACACCAGAGGGGCCCGTGGTCCCTGCCAGCAAATGGCTTTTTCTCGGGTCTGGCTGGATTAGAGTTGGGCCCGCCATGTGCTAACTTTGCCAGGAACCAAAAATTGTACAGGAGAGAGAGAGTGAAACAGTCTACAAATTAGCGTTGTGCTGGAGGAGACTGGAGCTATAGAAGATGTAAATAGAGGTTCCAATTGTTCATTATATTGATTTCTTCTATTAATTCTGGGCATCTCATAACTCCCCTACCTCATCCAAGTTTAACCCCTCAATAAAATAACAAAAAACAAAAAAAACAAAGGTGATGGACTGTTGATTGTCTTGGAGTGTCCGGAAGTGAATGCCAGCTTGGACAGGGTGACAGGTGGAATTACTACTTTCTGCAGCCCCTACGGAGGTACCGCTACATGTATAGATGGACATTTATATCATCAAATGAACAGTGTACATGACGCTTTTTTTTTACTCTACAAGGACATGGGTTGCATTTTTGGATAGTTGCCTGCTAAACTTCAACAGGCATCAAGCATCAGCAGGCTTTATTTAGTAATGGGCCAGTGTGCGTTACTAAAAACATTCCATCTTGGGGCACTTCTCTGGGGTCCCGAGTTCCACAGATGTGAGAACATTTCACCTTGGTTCACACTAACAGAGGGATAGAAATCATGCAAGTTCAGATGAACTCGCACGACTTCATATGTCAGTCCGGCTTCGGGATCGATTTCAGAGACATCTGTACATGTTTCTGCATAGATGTCTATACAAAGCGCACCCCAAAGTCACCAAAAGTAGTACAGAAACTAGTTTTGGAAAAGGAGCAGCACCGCAAAGTCGGCGTCGCACCGATTCGGACGGTGCCATTGCCGACAATAGCTGCCGATTTGGCATGCGATTAGACATCGTATCAATGTGAACCTAAGCTTCAACTTCTAATCTTAAAGCAATCCTGTACTTTTTTTTAGCTTGTGGCGGATTAGGTAAGAAGCAGAACTTTGGTTTTTATTGCTGTCTGTCCTCATTGGGGGGATCCCCCCCTTATTTTCTGTTTTGGTGACACCAGAACAAGAAATGAGACAGTGAGGTAAAAGTGGACTCTCCAAGGCAAATTAAAATTTACCTTGTCCTCTGATGCTTCCTGGAGGCATGATTACCTGCCCATTGCTAAAATGCATTCTTGTGGAACTTTGAGCATCCAGCTCTACCATGCCTCCTGGATACCTCATAAGCTGGGGAGAATTTTTGGTGAGGGGTAACAGTTTGCTTACAAACGCCCCCCCTCCTCTGTTCGCGAGGTGCAAGCTTAGGGGATCCTACGCTCAACAGACATCAGCTTGTCAAAATTACTTCTGCTATCACTATTCCTGTCAGTCTTGTAAGGCCTCGTACACACGACCGAGTTTCTCGGCAAAAACCAGCAAGAAACTTGCTGTTTTTTTTTTTTGCTGAGGAAACCGGTCGTGTGTACACTTTTCGACGAGGAAACTGTCGAGGATCTCGTCGAGCCAAAAAGAGAGCATGTCTTCTTTTTCCTCGACGGGAATGGAGAAATTTGGCTCGCCGAGATCCTCGACAGCCTAACAAGGAACTCGACGAGCAAAACGATGTGTTTCGCCCGTCGAGTTTCTCGGTCGTGTGTACGAGGCTTAACGGAAGGAAGGTACCCTTATCCCTACACTAAACCATTGCGCCCAGGGCAGCCACCTCTCATGCCAACCCCTTGTCCCGGCCCTGATCACAAATGGCTTTTTACAGTGGTTTGTGTTGGGGGCAGGAGGCTGTAAAAATAGCAGACCTTCTGTTTGCCATGGAGGGTGCGCTTTAACAGGACATGAAGACAGACAGAGCAAAACCTGACCAATGTTATACAGTATAATTTTACTAGCCATCAAATTAGGTCCTATGCACACTGGGCTTTTGACCCTAGGGCACAGGGCCACAACACTTAGGGCAGGTGCACCATCTATTGCCATTGGCCAGTCAAACTCTATGAGAGCCTGACAGCTGCTAAGGCTGAGCGGTGCACCTAGCAGTGCTTCCTTTTAGGGCAGTGGGTGCCCAGGGACAAATACCTGGAAATTTGCCCTGAGCCTATAGTGTCTACACATAAGTACCACTTAGTGTATAACATTTGCTTACAATGCCCCATCAGGAAGATATTCCATCGCTTCCTATTCTGTCTGACTCTCCAGTAGTCCAAGGAAGGGGGCGAGCACGACACTCCACACCAGGGAGGAAGCCTTGCATTACTGTGTGTAGTTACAGACAGAAGAACAGGAAGTGAGGATTTCTCAGGAGAAATAAGGACATTTAAAAGCAAAATGGAAGGATGAGGTAAGTGAAGGAGGACTGCACTAAGGTAAAGGAAGCTATTTAGGAGAAACAAATTGTACCTTTACAACCCCTTTAAAGTGGATGTAAACCCTTACAACACACTTTATGCTACAGGTAAGCCTATATTAACGCTGTAGCTACCCTAGATTTCTCTTATGCATATGTTTAGGCTACGGCGGTGACCTCCATATTGGAGGAGTTACTACCTATATGTTCATGGGAATAGTATCTAAATCTGTTAATAAGGAGGTGCTCACCTTTTTTTGTGGTATTTATATTTAGGAGATATCCCCCTGTGTCTGCATGTGCCAAAGTCATTGGCACATGCGCACTGAAGCAACGGCACGTTGTGCTGTCGCTTCAGTTGGACGTGCCATTACCGTGACGTCATTGTGGCTACGGGCCAATTACAGCGCCGTGATTGGCCCGGAAGTAAGCCCCGGGAAAGAAGTCACGGCTGGAGGGGGGGGTACGAGGACCGCTGCGGGGGCTTCGATCTGAGGTAAGTAATACTAGCTCATTATGCCTGTGTCTTGCAAGGTTTATATATTTTTTTAGGGTTTACAATCACTTTAACAGGAGGAGTTCGGTGTTGATGGGAGATGTGATTGCAGGAAAAAAAAATCCCATCATCTATGGCCTGCCTAAGTGAGAGTTTTCCCTCTAAAAATAGGCTCATTATTGAGCTTTTTCAAGCATTTTTTTAAGCATGTGTTTTGTTTTAGCCAATGGAAACCTAGTTACTGGGAAAAGTGACAAGACAATTGTACTAAAAATGCACATACATTTTAAGGCATTTTCAGGCTCTGCCTTTGAAGTTTTTAGGACCAAAAGTGCTGAACTCTGCCCAAAAGAAGCTCATGGTGCAAACCGGCACCATAGGGTATTGGGCATTGATGCCATTCTGGAAATAGCTCTCAGGTGTGAACCCAGGCTAACAGGGGAACATACATTGATAAAAAAAAACTTTGACAAAAACTAAACAAAATGTTGCGCTTTTAGATAACCTTTGAATTTCCCTAGCTCATACAAAGTGCAGATATGTCAAAAGAACATATTCAGCGGGGTATTTCCAACAAGACAATAGTGTAGAGTAAATCACACAGGCAGTGTACAAGATCCTAAGTGGTTAGCACTCTTACCTTGAAGCTCGGGGCTCCAGACTTCTTATGCATGGAATTTGTATGTTCTTCCTCTGTTTGTGTGGATATCCTCCGGAGGACTCTGGTTTCCCTAATCCAAACATACAAATAGCACGTATAAGTGTGGTGAAGACATTAGATTGTAAGGTCCTTTGGGGGAAAAGTTCTGTGCATTCTGTAAAGTTTTCAAACAAAAAATCGTCTACTCCCCACCGAGATCCAACTGAACTCCGCGAGGAGCAGGGATATCCTCTGCAAGCCTCATCTAGGTAGCTCGTTCATATTTGATGTTTATTTCACCTTTTTGTTACATATGCCATCCTTTTTGGTTGGACTTTGTTTCACTGGATACATATTTTACACCCATTGTATAATCGATTTTGCTTGGATTGTTAAATGTCAATTTCTTGTAGAGGATTGTTTCACCATTTACGTTTATATACTATTAGTGCCAGTTCACATAGAGGCAACCCAAATTTCCAAGCGATTTGGAGACGACTTCAGCGCCACTTCAGGATGGCTTTGAGCTACTTACAACGCAACTTAAAGTTGCCTGCAGGACAGGCGACTTTGGCTGTGGCCAATCACAGAATAATCAGCTCTGTGGGAGGGAGGGGTTTACCTGGGTAAACTACAGTGGAACCTCGGATTACGAGCATAATCCGTTCCAGGAGAATCCTGGTAATCCAATGTACTCGCATAGCAAAGCGAGTTTTCCCATTGAAGTCAATGGAAACGAAAATAATTTGTTCCGCATTGACTTCAGTGGCATGCAATACTGCATGTGGCCAGAGGTGGGGGAGGGGAACCGGAGAGCCTCGTAAACTTCTGGGAAGGCCCGAGGATACCTCGGCTGACCTCGGAAAGACTACGTTCCCAAGGTTTGCCTAGGTTAGCCGAGCTGTCCTCTGACCTTTCCGTGCATTTCCGGACGGCTGCGATCGGCACCGTTCGGCTCCGGCGCCCCCCACCTCAGGCCAAACGCGGTACTACACACTGCTTTGGCCTGAATCCTGATGGTTTTGCGAGACAACACTCATAAACCAAGTTTTTTTAAATACAGTGCTCGTATTGCGAAACACTCGTTAACCGTGTTATTCACAATCCGAGGTGCCACTGTATTTTCTTTTTCCTGTAAAGTCTCTTCAATATAGATGAAGATCTGACTTGAAGGCAACTTCCATTGAAATCTATGGGTACAAGTTGCCTAGGCGTCACCTTGAAGTAGTACAGGAACCTTTTCTGAAGTCGGAGCAACTTAGTAGTGTACATTATTCGTGTATATTTACTTCCAGGGCATTTCTTATGTCCAGCAACTTGGGGCAACTTGAGGACTTTTTACAAGTCGGATCCCAAGTTGCAGTATTGTGATCCGGCACTTAGGCACTAGGCTAGCGCTGTTTTGTTTGTAGGATTTTCCTAAGACAAGGTTTTCACCTTTGTCACCAGATTGAAACAGCTGCTGCATAGAGGTTTTGTTAGTTTACAGTTTATCCTAGGCGCAAATGTTTTTTTTATTTTTCATTGGGTCATTTTGAACCCTACAGATGTGAGTACACACTCTATAATATCTCAGATCATGCACACAAATGATTAGGGCCATACCTTATCCAGATCAGTGGATTTATGTGACTAGTAGAGGTAGGTGTTCTGGTCAGCGATGGACAGGAAGCCTGTACAAATCATTGGCAGGATGTCACTGTCTGGGACCGTTCGCATACAATGGAGCGATTATCTGCTATTAGGGAAAGCTGTGTGCCCCTGGACATGGGCTTTATACATCCAGGGGCGCACCTTATCCCTAACCACAGGTATTCACTTCATGTGCGTTTACAGTGTCATCCTGTCATTGATTAGTACAGGCTTTGTGATTTGTACCACTTTGTCAAAAACAGCAAGCCATACCCGGCACAGAAATACACTGATCCTGGAATTTTATCATCTTTTTGTTTTCTTTTCTCATTAACTTTTTGGAGCTCATTCAGTAAAGTTGTCTCTAAATAAATACGGGAAATAAGCAACAAATCAGATTTTGCATTTTTTAGGGCTAGCATAATCTTCCACTGCTTTCTTATATCCAGGGAGTCGCACCGCACATAAGGGGCTAGATTCAGATAGATTAGCGGATCTTTAGATCCGCGTAATCTATCTGATTTTTACGATCCGCCGGCGCAAATTTGAGAGGCTAGTGCAGTATTCAGAAAGCACTTACCTCCAAACTTGCGCCGGCGGATCGTAACTCCCCCGGCGGAATTCAAATTCCACGGCTAGGGGGAGTGTACAATTTAAATCAGGCGCGTCCCCGCGCCAATTTAACTGCGCATGCGCCGCCGGCGAAATTTCCCAGTGCGCATGCTCCAAATGATGTCGCTAGGAAACAAACAGTGAAACTGGGATCCTTCACATCTGAAAAACGCACGGTGACATGTGGGGTCCCCCAAGGATCCCCCTTGTCTCCAGTGCTGTTTAATATCTATCTTCGTCCTCTCTTTGATATAATCAGTAGCCATGAACTACTTTATCACTCTTATGCAGACGACACGCAGTTGTATTTTCGCATCTGCCACAAAAAGGATCATCATCTAAGATTAGAGAAATGTCTCTCTTCAATAGAAAACTGGATGTCTAAGAGTTATCTCAAACTCAATAATGCTAAAACAGAACTCTTTATCTTTGATGCCAGGCGGAAGAAACCACCGACAACAAACTGGACACCATCTCCCATTCTGGGACAAATCATCGCACCTAGCTCCAAAGTCAAAAGTCTGGGAGTCACGTTTGACACCTTCATGACAATGGACGCACAAATAGGGTCCGTAGTCAGCGGGGCGCACCATTTGATGCGCCTACTACGCAGACTGATTCCATTTATTCCTAAAGAAGACGTAGCAGTCGTGGTGGGAACAATCGTGAATTCCAGACTGGACTATGCAAATGCCCTTTACCTCGGACTCCCAAAGTACCAAATCGCTCGTCTCCAAGTCGTACAGAATACGGCCGCCAGACTGGTGACTGGGAAAAAATCTTGGGAATCAATCTCACCTTCACTGAGATCCCTTCACTGGCTGCCAGTGAAGGACAGAATTGCATTCAAAGCACTCTGCCTGACACATAAGTGCATCCATGGGAAGGCTCCTAGATATCTATGCGACAAGATCAAACTACACAATTGCAGTCGCATTTTGCGTTCCACCGACCAAAATCTGGTCAAGGTTCCTATAACCAAATACAAGTCCAAAGGAGAAAGAAGGTTTGCTTTCCAGGGCCCCAGGCTTTGGAATGCCTTACCAACCAGCATTCGGTTGGAGCAAAACCACCTGTCTTTCAGAAGGCAGATCAAAACCCTGCTTTTTTGAAAGGCATGAGACTTAATCAACAAGCGCCCAGAGACGATTCAGTTCGCATGTGCCGCGCTATATAAATTTTTCATTCATTCATTCATTCATTCATTCATTCATTCATTCATTCATTGGTTTCGGCGTGAACGTAAATCACGTCTATTCCGTATTCGCGACCGACTTACGCAAACGACGTAAAAATTCAAAACTCGCCGCGGGAACGACGGCCATACTTAACATTGGATACGCCGCATATAGCAGGGGTAAGTATACGCCGGAAAAAGCCGAATGCAAACGACGTAAAAAAAAAGCGACGGGCGGGCGTTCGTTTCTGAATCGGCGGAAATCGGAATTTGCATATTCGTCGCGTAAAAAACCAAAGCGCCACCTAGCGTCCGGCGGGAGATTGCAGCCTAAGATCCGACGGTGTAAGTCACTTACACCTGTCGGATCTAAGGGAGATCTATGCGTAACCTGATTCTATGAATCAGTCGCATAGATCCGACCGTCGGATCTCAGAGAGATACACCGTCGTATCTCTTTCTGAATCTCCCCCAAAGTGTACAGCCTACCATACAATTTAATGGTTGTACGCGGCCAAAGTCTTGTAAACAGAGGTTTAATTATTTTATTGGCGTTTACCTACGCATGCACTTTTAGGCTCTGTTCGCACCCAATACTGATACGACTCCCAGTTGTCCTGTGCATCTTGGTTCACTGTTTCAGGTCAGTTTTGCCAACTGTCAGTATTTTTACTGGCAGCCAGTAAAAAATGGGCACTTTTCTCCTGCCAGTAAAGCCCTGTACACACGGCAGGTCGTTTTTCCCGACGAGATTCCTGGCAAGAATTGCTGGCCGAGTATACACACACACCATTCAAAAGAACCGCGGTGACGTCATTGACTACAACGAGCATGCGCTCGTCACATTCGATGCCGTCGCCGCCATCTTGCTTCACCCTACCTATGCCTTGGAAGCTACGGCGCATGCGTCAAAGTCATTTTGAGAATGCGCAGGTTTCCATGAAGAGGTAAATATACACACTCTCGGGTTTCTCGGCAGGAAAACACTGCTGACAAACACAACGAGAAAATAAAGAACACGTTCTCTATTTTTCTCGTCGAGATTCTGGGAAGTTTTCTTGACGAGAAACCTGAAAGCCTCGTACACACGCACGGTTTACTCGGCAAGAAAGCTCTGCCAGCAGTTTTGTTGCTGGTTCTTGCCGAGAAAACCGTGCGTGTCGAATAGTGACAGCATCTAATCAGATGCTGTCACTACAAAAAAATAAAAACCACAAATACCTGCACTAAAATAGTGAATAATATCAGTAATGACAAAGCAGCTGCCACAAATCTGGTAAAAAGATAATCCAAATAACATACAACACAAATGCAGCGCCAAAAACCGATAGAAAGTCCCAATAACAATAGATGAAAATTATCCATATGAGTGTAATAGTTCACACACAGGAAGTGCTGATAAGGATCCGTCACCAAAAAGGAAAGGTTCACAATGGGGATGATTTACTAAAGGCAAACAGACTGTGCACCTTGCAAAGTGCAGTTGCTCCAGAGCTTAGTAAATGAGGCAAAGCGGTTGTATACCCGCAATTTTTTTTTTTTCCTACACCTGTGAGGCCTCGTACACACGACCGAACATGTCTGCTGAAACATGTCTGCTCGGCCGAAAGCCCTCGCATGCGTCAAAGTGATTCGATGCATGCGTGGAAGCATTGACCTTTCAGGGTCGCGCTCGTCGCCACGTCATCGTCGCGGCGACGGCGCGGCCACGTCACCGCGTATCCTGTACGCGGGGATTTTGGTTTGATGGTGTGTACAACCATCAGACCAAAATCCGGCAGCGGACATGTCCGATGAAAACGGTCCGGCGGACCGTTTTCATCGGACAGTCCGTCCGTGTGTACGAGACCTAAGGCAAAAGCCATAATGAGCTAGTATGCACTGCATACTAGCTCATTATGAAATACTTACCTTAAAACGAGGTGTAGAGAACTTACCTGGTCCACGCCGAGCGAGATGTCATCTTGCCTCGGCGTGTCTTCCGGGTATCGCCGCTCCAGCGCTGTGATTGGCTTGAGCGGTGATGTTGTCACTCCCGCGAATGCGCGCGGAAGATTTCATTCCGGCAAGGTCCGGCGGCTGCCGGCCCTTTAGCCGAGGATCCCCGCTGTGCATGCGCCGCTACAATCAGCGGCGCATTGCGAGGGGAATATCTCCTAAACCGTACAGGTTTAGGAGATATTCTTTATACCTACAGGTAAGCCTTATTATAGGCTTACCTGTAGGTAAAAGTGGTAGTAAAGACTTTACTACCACTTTAACTTTGCAAAGAATACCCAATCACACGCAAGGAAATTTTTATTTTATTTTGCTTGCACCTGATTGGATGATGGAAGTCAGCAGAGCTCTCCCTCATTTACTAAGCTCTGGAGCAACTGCACTTACAAAGTGCCCAGTCTATTCGCCTTTAGTAAATCAACCCCACTGACTCTTACCCCAACAAAGGGACTTAGCCCAACAAAAGCAGTCCAACAGGAATCATCCCCTGGGATATCTCCACACATGAATGGATAAGCTGTATGACCATCAATAGGATCCTCCCGGACAGACTGGACTAAATAACTTCATTACGCAGGATCTCTGTGTGTAAACACAGATCCACGTCCTGTCAGGGCGAGGAGACCGATGGTGTGTCCCTTGTACATAGGGACACCCATCGGTCATCTCCCCCTGTCAGTCCCCTCCCCCCACAGTAAGAATCACCTAGCAGGACACACATTTAACCCCTTGACCGCCCCTAGTGTTTACCCCTTTCCTGCCAGTTACATGTATACAGTAATCAGTGCATTTTTATAGCACTGTTTGCTGTATAAATGTGAATGGTCCCAAAAATGTGTCAAAAGTGTCCGATGTGTCCGCCATAATATCACAGTCCTGACAAAAATCACAGATAACCGCCATTACTAGTAAAAAAAAAAATATAAAAAAATTTCATAATTCTATCCCCTATTTTGTAGGCGCTTAACTTTTTCAATATACGCTTATTGTGATATTTTTTTTTACCAAAAATATGTAGAAGAATACAGATCGGCCTAAACTGAGAAAAAAAAATGTTTAAAAAAAAAAAAAGGGGGGTATTATAGCAAAAGGTAAAAAAAAAAATAGTTTTTTTTCAAAAGTTTCTGTCTTTTGTTTATAGCGCAAAAAATAAAAAATGCAGAGATGATCATATACCACCAAAAGAAAGCTCTATTTGTGGGGAAAAAAATGATAAAAATATCATTTGGGTACAGCGTTGTATGACGGCGCAGTTGTCATTCAAAGTGCTTCAGCGCTGAAAGCTGAAAATTGGTCTGGGCAGGAAGGGGGTTTAAGTGCCCAGTAAGGAAGTGGTTAAAGGGGTTGTAAAGGTAATTTTTTTTCCTAAATAGCTTCCTTTATCTTAGTGCAGTCCTCCTTCACTTACCTCATCCTTCCATTTTGCTTTTAAATGTCCTTATTTCTTCTGAGAAATCCTCACTTCCTGTTCTTCTGTCTGTAACTCCACACAGAAATGCGAGGCTTTCTCCCTGTCGTGCTCGCCCCCTCCCTTGGACTACGGGAGTGTCAGGACGCTCTCTACGTTGCAGATAGAGAAAGGAGCTGTGTGTCCTGACTCTCCTGTATTCCAAGGGAGGGGCGAGCACGACACTCCACACCAGGGAGAAAGCCTTGCATTACTGTGTGGAGTTACAGACAGAAGAACAGGAAGTGAGGATTTCTCAGAAGAAATAAGGACATTTAAAAGCAAAATGGAAGGATGAGGTAAGTGAAGGAGGACTGCACTAAGGTAAAGGAAGCTATTTAGGAAAAAAAATGTACCTTTACAACACCTTTAAATGTAACCATATTGCTACACTTAGAGGCGCCTCTCTTCTCTTTTATACTCAATTGTGACATGACGTTACTTGTATATCAAGACATCGCTTGTATATCAAGTCAAAATGTCTTTAAACCAAGTTACTCTCAAACCAAGGTTTTACTGTATTACATTTTGGGTTTAATACGAATTTAGGCTCCATTCACACCTAGGCATGTCAACGCCTGAAGCCCGACGCTATTGCAGCCTAAGATACGCTGGAGGGGTGATTTAACATTGTTCCCTATGGAGATGGTTCACATCTCCACGCCGAACGCCGGAACGCTGTACGCCTGAAGCTCAAAACAAGTCCCTGACCCTTTTTTTCTGGCGGCTTCGGCGTTCGGCATAGCCGACAATGTGTAATCACCCCTCCAGCGAAAACAGGGGTTAAAAAACGACGCGTTTTGTCGCGGCAAATCGTGGTACAAAACGCCACAATTTTTCGCGGCAAATCGCGGTACAAAACGCCGCGGTTAGGTGTGAATGCAGCCTTAAAGCGGTGGTTCCCCTAAAAATAAAATTTTGACATCGCATTTAGCAAATAAATTACAATTAGAATCGGCTTGATTTATTTAAAAAATACCTCCGTACGTATCGTTTCCTATATTCGGTCCCACCGCCACTTCCGGGTACGATGCAGGCGGTGGGCGTTCCTAATTGATGGACAGGCATCCGAACGACGCATCCATCGCGTCACGAGATGCCGAAAAAAGCCGAACGTCGGTGCGGCTCTATACGGCGCATGCGCACCGACGTTCGGCTTTTTTCAGGCATCTCGTGACGCGATGGATGCGTCGTTCGGATGCCTGTCCATCAATTAGGAACGCCCACCGCCTGCATCGTACCCGGAAGTGGCGGTGGGACCGAATATAGGAAACGATACGTACGGAGGTATTTTTTAAATAAAACAAGCCGATTCTAATTGTAATTTATTTGCTAAATGCGATGTCAACATTTTATTTTTAGGGGAACCACCGCTTTAAAGTTCCAAGGCTGGCGATCCCCATCCAAAACTGACTTATTGGGTTGGGATGACCCTTTAATGGCCAACAAATCCAACTCAGATCCTTGCGCCCTACATCTGAGCGCAAAGCAGACGTCAAACGCCGAGCACTCACATACACAATAGATGATGATCCTGGCTGTAAGTATTTTCCATTGCTTTATCACATAATGTAGTATTATGAAAAGCTCACCTGAGCAAGTTCCTAAATGCGATCCGCTTACCTTGTGGGTGTCAGTGATTATGTCCTCGGTTATGGTGGAGCCCTTTATACACTGAGCCCAGGAACACTCTCAGCCTTTGTAGTCCATTAGGAGTCATTAGAAGAAGAGAATTCCCAGGGAACACTGTAGAGAGTATGACTGAGCAGTGCTGTGTGTTAGTGTCACTGCGAGGAATCTAGTTCTGCCAGTTACAAGCGCCTGCTTTATGTTTGGAAATAGGGCAGGCTTAGCACCAGCCAATCAGAGAAGAGCTCAGCAATCTATTCTTCCTGAATCGCACGCTTGGTATTAAATAGGAATGTTGTGACTCTGCTTTCAGGCAAAACTGAGAGATCACCATGTGTGTGCAATTCATTTAGTATCAATTTCCCTACCTGGGATTCCATTGTTACAATAATAATTAACACTTGTACTTGAGAAGGTTTATGTGATTTTGAGCCTTTTTTTTTTTATCAAGTTTGAGAAACTACATTTTCTTATTCCAATGCCCCCCCACATTACAATCCGATTAAGGCTCTTATTATTTTTTTCATGCTGTACATATTCACCCGTGCATCCGGGTTGCGAGTCCCGCGGGAGTGGGCGTTCCTCACATGTGTGTGATTGACATTTTGCCCAAAAACGAGCTCCCCCCGTCGCGTAAGCCGCGTCACGATTGGCGAAAGGTGCCGAACGGCGATGCGCATTCGCTGTATAGCGCCGACTCGCCGTTCGGCTCCTTTCGCCAACCGTGACGCGGTTTACACGACGGGGGGAGCTCGTTTTTGGGCAAAATGTCAATCACACACATGTGAGGAACGCCCACTCCCGCGGGACTCGCAACCCGGATGCACGGGTGAATATGCTGTACTAAGGTATGTACAGCATGAAAAAAATAATAAGAGCCTTAATCGGATTGTAATGTGGGGGGGCAGTGGAATAAGAAAATGTAGTTTTTAGGGTGAACCACCCCTTTAAGCTAGTTGATCTGAGCAGGGCGGGGACAAGGGGTGGGCAGGAAGAGCGGCTGCCCTGGGCACTGTGGTATCATGTCAGATGGGTGGGGGGCACCACAAGGAGGTTGGGGGAGGGGATTTGTGCTCTGGGGGTTGGCAGGGGATAAGAATTGGTCTAGCACACCCCTCCTAGGAGATTTGTTTTGGGAGGGGGAATGGTGAAAGATGATTTGTGCTAGGAGTGGAAATTTTTGGGGGGTTTGTGCTAGAAAAGGTGGATGAGAGGGGATTTATGTTAGGAGGGAATTATTTTTGGGGAGGGGGAGGATTTGTGCTAGCAGGGATGATTGGAGGTATGTCTACTAAGAGGGGGATTTTTTTCAGGGGCTGGGGGGATTTTTTCTGGGGGCATATGGGGAATCAGAGGATTTGAGCGGGGGGGGGGGGGGGGAAGATTTGTGCTGGGAAGGGGATTTCAGCAGGGATGGATTTCTATGGGGGGAGGGGGTTATGCTTAGGGGGTAAGCATGCAGATTGGTGCACAATTTCTTTTTTAGGGGGAGGGGACTTTTTGGGGGGGGCACCATTTGGCATGTTCGCCCTGTGCTCTAGATGACCTTGTCCCAGCACTGGATCTGAGGCTTTATGTGCGTTTTTTCCTGCCTTTTTATGCGCAGCTTTATGCTCCTTTAAGGGCCAGTTCACACCCCATGCAGACCAGTGCGTTTTTTATTTTTTATGCATCATATATGGTTTTTAATGGCATTGTTCACACCAGTGCTTGCAGTTCCAGTGCATTCCAGAAAAAAGAAGTAAAACATGCTGCATTTTTCCTGCACTGGACTGTACTGGAAAGCTGTAAAAGCATCAAAAATGCAATGGAACGCACCAAAAACGCACTGGAACACACATGTCCTTATTTAAGGTTAAGAAAAAAGAGGTGGAAAAAAATGCACTGGACTGCACCAAAAACGGGTCAAAAATGCGCATGCAGAAAAGCATCTGGAACGCATCCAAGACTGCGTTTCTAAGGTGTGAACTGGCACTAAGGCAGGATCCTGCATTCATGGCCTAAAAAACTTGCGTAACGTGCGGTTGTACGCGTTTTTTTTTTCTTTTTCGTGTGCTATCATTGAAATCCGTGCCCCAGTCCTCAGTTCTGTTTCAAAAGTATTTATTGTGCCAATTTAAGTTTCAGCATTGAACTACAGGGGTCTAATCCCTCGTTCACATTGGCGCAATTTGGCAGGTCAAATCAGAGCCCATTGTCAGCAATAGGAGCGTCCCAATCGGTACGACACTGACTTTGCGGCGCCGTACTGATTTCCAAACATATTTCCTGCACTAATTTTGGCGACTTTGGGGGCGATTTCAATAGACATCTGTGCATGAACCCACACAGTCCAAATGAAAACTGTAAAATCTGTAATTATAGAAACCTTTCCTTCACTGGATATGCAAACAACAACGAGGTGTGTTACCTGGATGTTTACTTAACTGGAGGTGATAGGAGGGTGTCTTCAACACTATATAGAAAATCCCTCATATTTGCCCAATCAGGTCACCCGAGGCACACCATCAGGGGTATCCCCGTTGCAGTGGCGGCTGGTGAAGTTTTAGGATGGGGGGCACTAGACCCTGCCCTTCCTTTTTGACCCCTCCCACTTCTCATAAGCCCCACCCCTTATATAATCCACCCACTCTGTCCCCTGTATTCTACTTGCTTCCACCCATAGTGTCAGGAGTATACAGCTCAGCATCACAGCACAGAGTATATACATCAGCCTCACAGATCAGGGTATATAGCATAGCCTCACAGATCAGGGTATATAGCTCAGCCTCACAGATCAAGGTATATAGCTCAGCCTCACAGATCAAAGTATATAGCTCAGCATTACAGATCAGGGTATATAGCTCAGCATCACAGATTAGGGTATATAGCTCAGCATCACAGATCAGGGTATATAGCTCAGCATCACAGATCAGTGTATATAGCTCAGCCTCACAGATCAAGGTATATAGCTCAGCCTCACAGATCAAAGTATATAGCTCAGCATTACAGATCAGGGTATATAGCTCAGCATCACAGATTAGGGTATATAGCTCAGCTTCACAGATCAGGGTATATAGGTCAGCATCACAGATCAGGGTATATAGCACAGCCTCACAGATCAGGGTATATAGCTCAGCCTCACAGATCAAGGTATATAGCTCAGCCTCACAGATCAAAGTATATAGCTCTGCATTACAGATCAGGGTATATAGCTCAGCATCACAGATTAGGGTATATAGCTCAGCATCACAGATCAGGGTATATAGCTCAGCATAACAGATTAGGGTATATAGCTTAGAATTACAGATCAGGGTAATTTAGCCCCCCCCCCCCTTCATCAGTACAGACCCCCCCAGGACAAACCACCCCCCATAAGTACAGACCCCCAGGACAAACCACCCCTCCACCATCAGCATAAACCCCCCAGGACAAACCACCCCCCTTCATCAGCACAGAACCCCCAGAACAGACCCCCCCACCATCAGCACAGACCCCAGGACAAACCCCCCCCCCCACTATCAGCACAGACCCCCCAGAACAAACCACCCCTCCACCCCTATTCAGCACAGACCTCCCCAAGACACATGTCATGGGGGGAGGCTTTACAGGTTCAGATTATTGATAAGATTAGGGTCCCCAAGAGTGGAGGGGATGCTTTTCAGTTGTTGTGTCAGAGGGAAGTGTTCTGGATTTTCCATCTCCAGACTCGTATTCTCCTGGGACTCAATTTTGAGTGGGATGTGAGTAATTTCTGTGAATGAGTCTGAACAACACTTCCCTCCTTCACCTGAAGAGCTCTGACTGGCTGTTCTTCTTTTTTGCTCCTTTTTTCTGCTGTGGTCTTTGCATTTTTATATCCATTGTTGGCTCTTGGTGCCCTGGGTCAGTATTTGTTTGCAACCACATCTCTCCTACCTTGGTCCTACATCCATGTCCTGCATGTGACGGGTGGGTACAGGTACTTTCACCATTTCATAGGGTTGTTGGGATTTTAGCATACTTTACCCAACTTTTACCATCCATCGGTGGATGTGATATTTTTTGGCCATATGTGGCTTTATACACGCCCAGGGTAGGTACAGGGTGGGTACAGGTAACTGAAATATTTACCACCCTATAGGGTTGATGGGACTCTATTATATTTTATACATAATTTTATACATGTCCAGGGTTGCCATGTGGCTTAACCACTTCAGCCCCGGAAGGATTTGCCCCCTTATTGACCAGACCATTTTTTCGCGATACAGCACTGCGTCTCTTTAACTAACAAATGCGCAGTCGTGCGACGTTGTACCCAAACAAAATTTATGTTCTTGTGCTTTCTTTTGGTGGTATTTGATCACCTCTGCGGTTTTTATTTTTTGCGCTATAAACAAAAAATAAAAAAAAAACAAATGTATTCATCAGTTTAGGCCGATATATATTCTTCTACATATTTTTGGTAAAAAAAAAAAAATCGCAATAGGCATATATTTATTGGTTTGTGCAAAGGTTATCGCATCTACAAACTATGGGATAGATTTGGGGACTTTTATTACTTTTTTTTATTGTTTTTGCTAGTATTGGTGGCGATCTGCGATTTTTAGCAGGGCTGTGACATTGTGGCAGACAAAATCTGACCCCGAATGACACTTTTTGGGGACCAGTGACATTATTACATTGATCAGTGCTATAAAAATGCACTGATCAATGAAAACATGTAGTTCACACCTGTGCATTTTATGGAAAGGGCCAGGGTTTGTTTTTCTGGTTTTTGGTTCCATAGACTTCAATGGTTTAAAGATGTGTATTGAAAAATGCACCTGCAATATGCAAACTGTAACCTGCAGGTTGCGTTTGCATATTGCAGGTGCATTTTTCAAAACACATTTTTGATCTATTGAAGTCTATGGAACCAAAAACCAGAAAAAAAAACCTGTTCCTTTCCATAAATTGCACAGGTGTGAACTACATCCATAGGAAACCATGTTAAATGGATTGGATTGGATTGGATTATGCAAAACTGAAAACGCACTAAAAAATGCATAGGTGTGAACCAGGTCTTAGACCCCATTCACACCTTCGCGTTTTGTCGCATGTAGCGCGACGCGAACAAACGCCAGAGGGACAAAATACAATGTTAGTCAATGGGGACGGTTCACATCTGCACGCTGATGCGCCTAACGCGCATCGCCTGTAGTCAAAAGAAGTTCCGGACCCTTTTTTGTCGCGCAATTCGCGCGATTTGCGCGTATTAGCGCGTTTTTTGTTTTCCATTGAAAGCAATGTAAAACGCCGGATACGCGCGTATTGCGCGACAACAAGCGTATGTACACGCGTTTTTGCGCCTTTGCTGCTCATATTTGAATACTGAAAATGAAAAAGAAAGTACATAATCTCAAACAGGAAGTCCCAAAATCACCATTTTGCCTATCAGTATCCCAGCAGCAAGCATGGCATCAGACCTCGGTGATACACTTTCTGTCCTGGAGACAGAGAAATTTATTAGCATGGTGAAGGAGCACACCTGCCTGTATGACATCAAGGATCCATCCTACAGTTTGAGAACAGTGCGGAGGAGGGCATGGGACAAAATTGCCTCTCAGATATATCCTAACTGGACCGAAATGGAAAATAAAGACAAAAAAGGTAAACTCCGGCGAAAAGTAAAATGAACATAAGTAGATATTATATTTGTTTTTTTTGGAAATTCAATGTTTGTATAGTCATACTAGGGGGGTGAGGAAGGGAATGTGTCCTCAATATAGTGTTCTAACCGTGTGGGAAGAGGGTAGACTGGTGGAGGTGACAGACCTGTGTCACTATCTGCAAGAGACAAAATGTGCCCGTATAATATTTGTGCTGACTGCCGTCTTGAAGTGGTTAAATAAAATATCTAGTGACACCACCTTTTGTAAGAACCTATGCTGCTGCACGAGTGTCAGGCCGGGTACACACGAACAAACATGTACGGTGAAAGCGGTCCGTCAGACCGTTTTCACCGTACATGTCTGCCAGAGGGCTTCTGTACGATGGTTGTACACACCATCGTACAGAAGTCCGCGCGTAAACAATACGCGGGGCGTGTCCGCGTCGTCGCCGCGACGATGACGCGGCGTTGACGCGGAGACGTGGGCGGGCCTGCCATTTAAAGGCTTCCACGCATGCGTCAAAGTCATTCGACGCATGCGAGGGACAGCGGGCGCCTGGACATGTACGGTAGGTCTGTACTGACGACCGTACATGTGCGAGCGGGCAGGATTCCAGCAGACGGTTTTAAAACACGTCCAGGAATATTTGCCCGCTGGGAAAAGGCCCGGCGGGCAAATGTTTGCTGGAATTCGGCCCGCTCGCGCCCACACACGACCGAACATGTATGCTGAAACTGGCCCGCGGACCAGTTTCAGCATACATGTTTGGTCGTGTGTACGGGGCCTCAGATTTGGCCGTTTGCTAGCCTTCCAATGTCCTGACGCACTATGCCCCCCATTGACACAAACAATGGGGCACTGCACTGTATTATTCAATGATAACAATGATGGTATACTATTCCACCTAGGAGGATTAGTATACCATCATTGTTATCAGTGCATCAGTACATCAGTTATGTATACAGTACAGTGCCCCCATTGGGGGGATACTCCCCTTCCTAGTAACCAACAACCCTATGTTACCACTGAGGCAGGACCTGTGAGTTATTGTTCCCATCCTGACACCATGACACCGATTTAAAAAAAACCTCAAAATAAAACAAACATGAGACTTCTTAATACATTAATAACATATTTTTATTTTATTTTATTACAACAGCATATGATGTATTCTTCAAAAAAGTACGTCAAGCATTGACAGTCTCACAAAAAAAGAATAATATTAATAATTAAATGGAATCCAGCTGCCATGGCACCTGTCCTTCAGGAGACATAAAATATGCGGCATACTGATCCCGTACATGGGAGCCCTGCCTGTTCCCACGGACACCAGTCCACTGAGCTCTTTCCAGAGTCTCAGTAACCGGTTCTTCGAAATCGAAGCCATCGCGCTGCCTCACAAAATTGTGCAAGGCGCACGCAGCTTTGACAGCCGTGACGGCATTCTGCATGTTTAACACTATGGGAGTGTGCAGAAGCCGCCACTTATTGGCAAGTATTCCAAAAGTGCATTCAACTACTCGCCGTGCCCGGGTTAGGCGGTAGTTGAATACCCTTCTCTCCTCTGTCAAACTATGCCCCGAATAAGGCCGCAGGAGGTTTGTCCCCAAAGAAAAGGCCTCATCACCCACAAAAACACTTGGTAGTGGAGGGCCATTTGTGCCTGGGAGAGGACGGCATTGTGGTAGGTCAAGATCATCTGATCGCAGCATTTGACCAAAGTTCGAGTTTCCAAAGATGGTTGAGTCCGCGCTGCTCCCATATGACCCAATGTCTATGTAAGTAAAACAGTAGTTTGCATCTGCTACAGCCATCAATACAAAAGAGAAATATTTCTTGTAATTGAAGAATTCACTTCCACTTCTCATGGGCTTCACAATCCTAATGTGCTTCCCATCTATTGCTCCGACACAATTAGGAAAGTTGCAGCGTTGCCAGAATACCTCCGCAATCTGTGCCCATTCCTGTGCAGTAGGTTTCTTGAACACTACCTCCTGGAGAACCTCCCATATAGCAGAGCAGGTGTCACGTATAATATAACTCGCTGTCGACTTGCCTATACGGAAGGCATAATGTAGACTTCCAAGAGACTGTCCAGTTGATAAATATCTACAAAGAAAATAATATATATTATTTTATTTTGTTTTTGACAGTGAAACAGATAAAAGACAAATGGAAGAGCTTTCGTGACGCCTATGCAAGATACATGAGACTGGTAACAAGTAACAGGAGTGGATCGGCGGCATGTCACATCAAAGAATACATTCATGCTAAGGAATTGGAATTCTTGAGACCTTCATTGAGTTTGGCGAGGTAAACTATTATCTGTACTAAGGACAGTGAGCGCAATTGGTATACAAAAGTTATAATAATTCATTTATATTTTCAGGACTGAAAACAGCTGGGAGGAAGCTGCTCCGACCGCCCCTGTCGCGATGGATAACAGCAGCCGAAATTCGTGTGATGAGACACTGGAGGGTCTGGAGCCGGAAAGCCAGTTGGCCAGTTCATCTCAATCTACGCCGGCAACACCTCTGGGAGAGCTGCAGACAACGCCAAGGCCGGTGCCGCGTGTAGCTGCGAGGGGGACCAAAAGAAAAGCTCCGGAATCAGACCCCAATGTGACAATGATGCTACAGATCATGTCAGAAATGAAGGACAGAATGGGTACTAATACTAATACCCCTTCATACGGAAACAAGTCGGCCCAATGTTTGGCGGAGTTAATGGACAGGGTTCCCAAAAGCCTACAAGCCGATATGCTGGCAGGTACCATACGGTACATCAACACATTTATTCCACCTGAAGAACCCTACCTATCCCCAGAACCACCACCACCGTATGGCCCCTATGCTAACCAACACCCGCAACATCTGTCAGCACCAACACTTCGTCACTTCACAGCACCACCTTTTCACAGCCACCTACCTCAACACGCACCACCTTACCCGACTCAGACGCCCACACTTTCTACCCACCCTCAACTACCAACACCACCTTCTGCATACACTTCCTCAACACTCCCTGATCCGCCTTACCTGCATACGCACACTTCGACAATGTCACCTTACAGACGCCCACAGACGACACCTTCTGCCTACCATCCCACGACTTCACAAACATTTCATCTACCTCCACAACCTCCTACTTACCCTTCTCGCACGACATACCCTTCCGATTACACACACCTGCCTACACTCCCACCTTACAATCCTCAACCTACACCAACACCACCACCACCACAACCACCAGCAACACCACCATCACGTTGGCCGCATGGTACAACATCTAGATCTGATTGGTCTAGTTTTGGCAAAGCCATAGACGCTGGCATATCGGTGGATGACCCAGGGGAATCCCCAAGTTTCCAAAAACTGTAATGTTGTGTTATCAGACTCTAGTTCAACTGCAGTCAAATTATTTGTTTTCTATGAGCTACGTTAGCTTAAAGTTTGTTTTTTGACCAAAAAATAAAAAAAATTAAAAATAGGATGAATATAGTTTATAATATACTTCCTAAAAAAATAAAAAAAATTGGACCTTGTAAAACGTGTGTTTTTTAATATTAGATGCATATACAAATATAATATTATTGGGTAATGTATGCAATAGTGTTTGTAGTGTTTGCTTTCTGCCTATCACGGAGGCCCTCTCGTCCGAGGACGAGAGGGCCCCCGTGATGGACGAACACTGAACACAGTGCCTCATAGGACGCTGAATGTTCCGCCTGTCACGGAACAGAAGATGTAGATGGCACGTCTTTTTGAAGACACATACGGGCAAGATTCGCAAAGGTAAGGGCACGGTCTGAATGGGTCAGGTCAGGACATGTAATGGGGCACAGTCTGTCATGTAATGGGGCACAGTCTGAATGGGTCAGGTCAGGACATGTAATGGGGCACAGTCTGTCATGTAATGGGGCACATTCTGTTATGTAATGGGGCACAGTCTGTCATGTAATGGGGCACAGTCTGAATGGGTCAGGTCAGGACATGTAATGGGGCACAGTCTGTCATGTAATGGGGCACAGTCTGTCATGTAATGGGGCACAGTCTGAATGGGTCAGGTCAGGACATGTAATGGGGCACAGTCTGTCATGTAATGGAGCACATTCTGTTATGTAATGGAGCACAGTCTGTCATGTAATGGGGCACATTCTGTCATGTAATGGGGCACAGTCTGAATGGGTCAGGTCAGGACATGTAATGGGGCACAGTCTGTCATGTAATGGGGCACAGTCTGTCATGTAATGGGGCACAGTCTGAATGGGTCAGGTCAGGACATGTAATGGGGCACAGTCTGTCATGTAATGGGGCACATTCTGTCATGTAATGGGGCACAGTCTGTCATGTAATGGGGCACAGTCTGTCATGTAATGGTGGCACCGTGATGCGAGTCATGAATAGTAGGAAGGGGGTAGGTAGTTATACGGTGAGTATAGAATTTTGTTATGGGCACTAGAGCATCATTTTGGAACTTTTTACCTCAGTGTGATGATAAGTCGCTCCACAGGGGGTATGGAATTGCGGAAATAGGTGTCCATCCTCTGTAATCTACCGCTGAGCAGTTCTAGCAACTCATCAAAACTGTTAATAAAAATAAAAACGTTTTTTAGTGGACATGGAAAGGTACAATGTCAAAAACAATGAATACAGATAATTTTTACAAACCTTTTCATAGACATTCTGGTGTAGTCCAGGAATTTCTCCTCGTGCTCTCGGAGATCTTTATAAAGGACCCAAAACTGTCCTGTTTCTTCCCGACCGGCAATAACAGGGTGGATCCAATATCTCCGTGCCCTCTTCCTTCTCCTCTGTCCCTGGTATAGCATATACGAGGTGGCAGTGACTGCTGCCATCATACATGCCATCTCATCGTCGTTCATTTTGGAATGGGAAGCACAATGATGACCCGGAAGAGGTATATTCACACAGGAAGAGGAAAATAAAAATCCTAGGATAGCAACAAGTGATGTCAGGGATTATCATTTTTCCTATTGGATTATAAGAAAAAATACGAGGAACAAAAACGTCGGTAAACGCTGTATGCAAACGCGCGCATACGCGCGCATACGCGCATATTCGCGCGACAAAACGCCGAAAAAAAACGCTGAAAAAAACGCCTGAAAACGCCGCTATTGCCTACGCCTAGGTGTGAATGCAGCCTTAATGTGTATCTGTAGTCACATATTATGAACTTTTTATCCTAGTTTGTCAGTGTTTACCCATTGAATACTTGATATTTATCATTTTGCATGTATTCATTTAGAGCCCATTCACACCTAGGCGTTTTGTCGCCTGTAGCGCGACGCTCACAAACGCCAGAGGGACCAAAATACATTAAAGTCTATGGGGATGGTTCACATCTGAACGCTGATGCGCCTGACGCCCATCGCCTGTAGCCAAAAAAAGTTCCGGACCCTTTTTTGTCGCGCGTATCGGGCGGTTTGGGCGTATTTGAGCGTTTCCATTTCCCATAGAAAGTAATGGAAACGCTCGATTCAAGCGACTTGCGCGACAACGGGCGTTTGCTACGGGCGTTTTGTCGCTTTAATCAATAGAACTTGTCGCCCATGCAGAAGATCAAAAAAATCTACCAACATAGCAACAAGCGATGAAAAGATGATAGTTTTTCCTATTGGCTAAAATAAAAAACGTCGGACAACGCTGTATGCAAACGCGCAAATAAGCATGAATACGCGCGACAAAACGCCGGAAAAAAACGCCGAAAAAAACGCAGAACGACCGACGCTCAGGTGTGAATGCAGCCTAACTATGATTTGTTTCTTTTCTTCTATTGATGCTTTTATTATGTTTTACATGTGTTTTTATGTGTTTATACTTGTATGTTTTGTCATTGATCAAGGTTGTCACCTGCCTCTGATATAGCATATATAACACGTATCAGTTAGGCTGGGTTCACACTACGATTTTCCCGTCCGTCAGCCGCATACGATTTATATGAAAAAACGTATGCGGCTGAAACGGACGTAAACGTATGGAACCGCACATATGTGCGTTTTCCATTGACTTTAATGTTAAAAAAAAACGTATGCGTTTGCCATACGGTTTCAAAAACGGCCGCAAAACCGTGGTTGAACACGGTTTTGCGTACTGTTAAAAAACGTTTTGCCAGCAAATCGTACGCACCCGGATGCATCTGAGTGCATACGATTTGCAATGCATTGTCTATGTATGCGTTTTCCCGTACGGGCCCGTACGTTTTCAATACTGAAATCGTATGCGGCTGACGGACGGGAAAATCATAGTGTGAACCCAGCCTTAGGCATCTCTTTGTAATGATTAAAGCAGAGTTTCACCCAAAAATGGAACTTCCACTTAAAGGGGTTGTAAAGGGGCACCCTGGACGCTGGTTTCCCTCCACATCTGCATTCCTCTACTGGCTTCAGCATGTAACTAACTCAGTCTCAGGCAGCTGCTCCGTTCGACCGCTAGTGTAATTAGAGGCACAGCGCAGCACTGGAGAGCCAATGCTTCCTGTATAGTGCCGCCTTCTGTCACATGGGCAGGGCAAAGGGGGTGGAGTCAGGGATGGAGCCAATGGGGGCAGAAAAATTAGGTTTCACCTAGGGTGTCAAAAATCCTTGAGCCCATTTGAGGTTATTATTTTGACATGAACCCGCACAGATGTCTTTACAAGCCCCCGAAGTCGGATTGAAATGCGGCTTTGAAAGCATGTGAGTTCAGATGTACAGATGTCGCGTGAAGCTTGTCGCCCAAAATAAATTCAGGAGCTACTTTTGGGTGACATGCTTCATGCGATGCAGGTTTCCGCGATTGCAGCGCAATTTATCGCGTGACAATCGTGGCAGAACCACACCGCAATTTTAGGTGCTATTTAAATGAATGGCAACTCAAATGTGCGTTCTGCGATTTGATGTTCACACCTCGGCACTTTGAAATCGCGGGCAGAATCGCGGCAAATCTGCCCGCATTTTAAAACGTTGAGGTGTGAATGCAGTCTCAGAGCCAAAAAATGTGCAATCATTCATCAAAGAAGCTGTTGTATTTTTTCGGAGCGTTCAGCAAGAGCACATTGCTCATGTTAAGCATATGAGGTGGATTAAGTTTTTTTTTTTTTTCTTTTTCCCCTTCCTGCATTGTTCACAGACGTCTATCAAAAGTAGTAGGATGTACATCAAGCCAATGTGTTTGGGGAAAAGGACTCCCCCTTCTTCAGGGCTGTTGCTGTGTATTTTCGGATGAGAATGGTTCCCAGAAATCAGAATGGCAGGGTCCTGGCTATAGCTATTGCAGAGGTAGCTTCCTTCATATCCAAGTCTATATGCTGAAATTACCATAAGGCCATACATGGAACCCAAACCCCAAGAGAGTCCATCATCCCCATCCACCATTGGGCACAACCCACTGGAAGAAACTTCTTCCTATCTGCCCACACAAACACCCACCCGCGACCAGTGACTAATCCAGTCAATCCAACTCGGTGAATTAAGTTTTGATTACTTTGTAATATATCTTCTTTGTTGCAGAATTTGTCTGCATTGTACTTTGTGCAATCTATCGTCCTTAAACAGCCATTATCAGTCATGAAGAAGCAGGTGGTCCAGTGAAACGTGTAGACCCAGAGAAAAACAGCAATTTATACTGTAACCTAGACTGTGTTAATTTTAGGATCATATTGATGGATCTTTGTAAAGGATATTTTGTAATAAAATTGTGTTTTTATATAAAGTAGTACCTTGGATTACGAGCATTATCCGTTCCAGAAGCATGCTTGTAATCCAAAGCATTTGTATATCAAAGTGAGTTTCCCCATAGAAATCAACAGAAACTCAGATAATTGGTTCCACAGTCACTGCTGTGATGTGCAGTACCGCATTTGGCCAGAGCTGTGGGGGCGCCTGGAGACGCTCAGGGACACTGGGAGTGTTTCCGAGTGTCTCTGTGTGTCTCCAAGCGCCCCCACAGCTCTGGCCAAATGCGGTACTGCACACCCCAGCGGCTTTTATCCCCGATGGGAAAACCAGTCTTGTGTACGGGGCATTTGGGTGTGAGGAAGACAGTGCTGGACTTTTCTACCTGTTGCTGCTGACATTTAGTTTTTAATAGTGAGATGAATTTCCTCTTTACACTTAAGAGGAAGATTTATAAGACCGGTTTGGTCGGTTCATTTATTGACTATTTTAGATTGAATTGAGAACAGAGGAATCATTTGTGTCCTGTGTTGGCCAAAAAGCCAGCTGTCACCGGTGTGGAAATTTACAATAACCATGAATTGTGTCAATTCTGGGAATGAAAACAAGAATGTTCTAAAAGGAATAATGTCTGAGTGATCCAAAATATTGCTTAAAGTATTTCTAAACCCTCCGATCAAATGGCCTTATGTACTATCGCTGAGCAGGACCACTATTTGTTCCCCATGTGCTCTTCCTACATTTTTAGGGCTTATTCACACCAGCCTGCATGCTGTCACAAAATGACACCTCATTAAACGGTATGCACCACAGCTTGGTAACGTGTGGGGTAGTGAGTTGCACCGCATAAAAATGCACACATGCTGCATATACAGTATCTCACAAAAGTACACCCCTCACATTTTTTGCAAAAAAATGTTTTATATCTGTTCATGTGAAAATGTCTAAATTGGGCCCAAAGTGTTATTTTTTTGTGTGGCTACCATTATTTTCCAGCACTGCCTTAACCCTCTTGGGTATGGAGTTCACCAGAGCTTCACAGGTTGCCACTGGAGTCCTCTTCCACTCCTCCATGATGACATCACAGAGCTGGTGGATGTTAGAGACCTTGCTCTCCTCCACCTTCCATTTGAGGATGCCCACAGACGCTCAGTAGGGTTTAGATCTAGAGACATGCTTGGCCAGTCCATCACCTTCACCCTCAGCTTCTTTAGCCAGGCAGTGATTGTCTTGGAGGTGTGTTTGGGGTCATTATGTTGGAATACTGCCCTGCGGCCCAGTCTCCGAAAGGGAGGGGATCGTGCTCTGCTTCAGTATATCACAGTACATGTTGGCATTCATGGTTCCCCCAATGAATTGTAGCTCCCCAGTGCCAACAGCACTCATGCAGCCCCAGACCATGACTCTCCCACCACCATGTCTGACTGTAGGCAAGACACACTTGTCTTTGTACTTCTCACCTGGTTGCCGTCACACACGCTTGACACCATCTGAACCAAATAAGTTTATCTTATCTATCTCAGACCACAGTACATGGTTCCAGTCTGCTTGTCTTCAGCAAATTGTTTGCCCCCATCACACACATTTATGTTCCCTTCAGAGCCCCCTCCCCCTTATTTATCTTCCCCTCAGAACCCCCCTAGCACATTTGCCTCCCCATCAGAATTCTGGTGGTCCTAGCAACCAAAAGCACAGTACGGCGTCAGGAGGGGCAGGCTTTGTCAGGTTGCAGGACTTGCTCTGTACAGTGCACAGGGGGGAGTGGTGTATGCAGCGAAAGTCCCGCAACCCGACTAAGTTTAAAGAGACCAGTCCCTGCAGTGAGTGCAAGAACTCAAGCTGTGGGCCGGAAAAGACGTCCCGCGGGCCGTAGTTTGGGGACCCCTGTCCTAGGCCATCTTTATGTAGAGCAAAAAAACTTTTTTTCAGATCCTCAGAGAGTTATTTGCCATGAGGTGCCATGTTGAACTTCCAGTGACCAGAGTGAGAGCGATAACACCAAATTTAACACACCTGCTCACCATTGAAACAGGAGATCTTGTAACACTAACAAGTCACATGACACCGGGGAGGGAAAATGGCTAATTGGGCCCAATTAGGACATTTTAACTTAGGGGTGTACTCACTTTTGTTGCCAGCAATTTGGACATTAGTGTGTTGAGTTATTTTGAGGGGACAGAAAATTGAGACTGTTATACAAGCTGTACACTCACTACTTTACATTGTAGCAAAGTGTCATTTCTTCAGTGTTGTCACATGAAATGATATAATAAAAAAGTAAAAAAAATGTGAGGGGTGTACTTACTTCTGTGAGATACTGTATAATGTGAACAGGCACATAGAAAGCCATGGATGCAGATTTCTTTTTTCTTTTCTAGCTTAACACAGCTTCACATTACAGAGCTTTGAACAACTGTTTGCAGAGGTCCATGTAATAAAATACTTCTGCGTTCAGATCAGGGGCGGAATGACCATTCGGGCTCTCGGGCACTGGCCGAGGGCCCCATGCCATCAGGGTTGCCAGCCTCAGTAAAACCAGGGATAGTATGTAAAAATCTGTATTTTTTTTTAAATCCCAAGATTATAGCTTCCCCGCCTCTCCAGTACCTTTTCAGTGTGTGTATTTTGTGTATATGTATACTGTGTGTATATTGTGTGTCTGTGTGTGTATACTGTGTGGCCCCATAATCTATTGCCTGGAGACCCTATAATCTCCTATTGCCTGGGGGCCCCATGAGTTGTCAGTCCGCTCCTGGTTCAGATCCTTAATAATTATGCATCTGAACACAGATTAATGAATGTCCATGTACATGAGCCCTTAGAGAGGGAGGAGGTAAATGGGCATTTTAGAAAGGCTAAGTTTACATTTGCCACACCCCTGAAAAGCGATCCGTGGTAGAGAGCTTTGAAAAGGTGTTTGACAGGCAGTGAGGAGGTGATATTAAAGCGGGGTTCCACCCGCAATTTATTCATTTTTTTAAGTCACCAGCTACAAACACTGTAGCTGCTAACTTTTAATTAGGACACTTCCTGTCCTAGACGCCCACGTTGTCGGCCCCCTGAGGCCGATCACTCGATCGATCAATGCAGGTTTCGGCACCGCCATCCTCACTAAGGGAAACAGGCAGTGGAGCCTTGCGGCCTCACTGCCCGTTTCCTACTACACATGCGAGAGTCTCGCGGCACTGTATGAATGGGCGGCTGCTCTCTGGGATACACACAGTTCCCAGAAGGCATCGCGCCCCATTCCCCAGAAGACAATGTGAGGATAAAGACCAGCTGCGGACTAGGAAGGGGCAGATTAGGACAATCCGCCTAGCAACTGCAATTTCTGGTAAGTAAAACATTTTTTTTAAATTTTTTTGTAGAATTGTGGTGTAATTTTTCTTAGGGTGGACCTCCACTTTAATATACAGGATTTATGTGTCACCTCCTCATTACCTGTTTTAATCCAATAAAACACCATGCTGCCACGGTGTGCATTGCATACAAATGCAGGGCATTTGCTGCACGGCCCCATTTAATTATTTACTTAAAGGGGTTTTCCACCCATTTTGTAAGTTTATTAAAAGTCAGCAGCTACAAAAAGTGTAGCTGCTGGCTTTTAATAAACCGACACTTACCTGCTCCACGGCTCCAGCGACGTGCTGGCCGGGGCTCCGCTCCTCGCCCCCCTCTCGCCGGCCGGCGTCTTCATGCTCAGTGTGGGCACCCGGCCGTGACAGCTTTCGGCTTCACGGCCGGGCACCCACTGCGCATGCGCGAGCGGCACTGCGCATGCGCGAGCGGCGCGGCCCGGCGAGGCGCCGTCTGATTGGACAGGCGATTGCCGAGGACCTGTCACGTGTCCTGGGCGATCGCCTACAGCAACTCCTTCCTGTAGGTGATTAAGCTTAATCGCCTAGGCGATTAGGCTTAATCGTCTACCCGGAAGGAGGAAGTGGGACAGGAAGTCCCACTCCTCCTAAAGCCCCCACTCCCCCCCAAAAAAAATTACATGCCAAATGTGGCATGTAAGGGGGTGAGGAGTGGGATAAGCGGAAGTTCCAAATTTGGGTGGAACTCCGCTTTAAATGTGTCAGCAGGATCATTTTTGCAATGGTCTCAAAGCAAAGCATTGCTTTGTCTGTTCGTTGTAATGTGGTGGATGCACTACTTCTGGGCCAGGTATGTCACTGAAGAAGTGTGCTCCACCCTGAACAAGTACTGCAAGGAATTGGAAGCCTGTCCGGAGGTCCTTGGTAAGGCAGCTCATAGATGAAGGCGCAGAGCCTTCCTGAAAGGCAGAATACAATGATTACTTCTAGCGGCTATAGCCGTCGGCAGTAATCGCATGTAGAAATATCCAACAGGCTGGTTGTACCCATGCTGATCGATGGATCGAATCTCGGCTTGTCCCTGCTGATCCGGCCGAACTTCAGTCCATGTATGGTTGGCTTTATACTGCGTTGTTTCTAGTACGTCAATATTTTAGGCCTTTTCCATATATATTGTCTAGATTAAGTGGAATCATGTTTTTCCTGATGTCTTCCCTTTCCAGACAAGGTTCCTGACTTCAAAGCTAACGTTGTTTTCAAACATTCTTCAAGTCTCCATTACCAGATATTATCTGGATAGGAAAGAGCAAATATTTGGAAATGCACATTGTAATCTGATTAGGAAACCTCTGTCAAATCATCACTTTATCTCTGGGATGGTGATTTCACATGATCCTACAGTCACTACCAACACCAGCGATTTCAGCTTCTGAAGGTACATATAAACAACAGATGATTGTAGCCAGTTGGGGATGGTCGGGTTGCAGTGGCGGCGGGTGCTCAAAATCTTTGGGGGGGCGCAAACAAATTGAAAAATTAAAAAAAAAACATCAATTGTAGCCTCACTGTGCCATCAAACGCAGCCACTGTGCCATCAAATACCATCACTGTGCCATCAAATGCAGCCACTGTGCCATCAAATACCACCACTGTGCCATCAAATGCAGCCACTGTGCCATCAAATGCTCCCAATGCTGCCACTGTGCCATCAAATGCTCCCACTGTGCCATCCAATGCTGCCACTGTGCCATTTAATGCTGCCACTGTGCCATCAAATGCTCCCAAAGCTGCCACTGTGCCGTCAAATGCTCTTACTGTGCCATCCAATGCTGCCACTGTACCATCAAATTCTCCAAATGCTGCCACTGTGCCATCCAATGCTGCCACTGTGATCCCCCCCGCCTGATCGCCATCTGCCCAGCACTTACCCTGTCTCAGTGGAGCAGCGGGAGACAGCAAGCGGTGTCTTCTACCCTCAATGCATCTTCTCCCATCCTCCTCTTCTATGATTGGACGCCTGATAGGTGTCCAATCACAGTGCCTGATGTTTCAGCCAATCAGGCGTCCGAGAGGCGGGTCAATGTTAGCAAAGCAAATTCCTTTGGCTTTGCTAACATTGAGCTGAGTGAGAAGAAACGCACAGCGTTGCAATTGCTTCTCACTTTTATGGACGCCTATTAAAGCAAAAGGAATCAGGTGCTTCAAAAAAACACCCCCACTGCTGTAATTCAGGTGCCCGGTGACCGAAAAGGGGCCGGACACCTGAAAAACTCACGGTTCGGATCGTTCCTCGGATCAGAGTCACGGTTCGGATCATTTTTCGGCAAAAAAAAAAATTCTCCCCCACTGTAGTATCCACATCTCCATCCCCCACTGTAATATCCACATCTCCCCCCCCCCACTGTAATATCCACATCTCCCCCACTGCAGTGGCGTCACTAGGGTTGGCGTCACCCGGTGCAAAAAAAAATGGAACTATATAGTCCCCCCTCAGTAAAGACCCCCCTCCCTTGGTGCAGACACCTCCATCGGTACAGACACCCCCACCTCAGTGCAGACCCTCTTCAGCAGTACACCCCCCCCCCCAGTACAGACACCCCCCCTCTCAGTACAGACACCCCCCCCTCTCAGTGCAGAAACCCCCCAGTAGTACAGACGTAACCCCCCTCAGTGCTACAGACAGTAACCCCCCCTCAGTGCACTGCAGACACCCCCCCTCAGTGCAGACACCTCCCCAGTAGTAAAGACAGCAACCCCCCCCCTCAGTGCAGGATGGCCGCAATCCGCGGATCACATAGTGTGCCGATCCGAAAGGGGGTGACCCGTTCGGATCACGGGTCAACGGTGATCTGTTGCACCACTAAATCTATCTATGGTAATTAGAGAGTGACAGGAGAGGGGGGGGGGCGCTCCTGTGTGCTTAAGGACGCACCGCCACTGTCGGGTTGGGTGAAGATGACTGTCCATCACAGCCCAGACCAATTGGGAATTGGCAGTCAGCTAGTTTGGAATGTTTTGACTGATAACTCTTTTCTCTCACATAAATTGGGAACTGAAGTTGTCTGCCGCCTTCATTCTTGGGTACTCACATGTATCACAATAACAACCACACTTGGTCAAAATCAAAGGTACCCATAGGCATCAAACACAGGCGTATAGACCCAGTCCAAAGTCTTTTCCAGGTAGCATTTTGCATGAACATGAACACTTGCCAACTAACAAATCCAGTATACATACCGCTCCTCTCACCGCTCCAAAGATGCTGCTGACAGGAGATTTTTTTCTCTCCTGCCAGCGCATCGCCTCAGTGTGAAAGGCCTCTGGCTTTTACATTGAGGTTGCTGGGCAGGAGTTTTTCAGGCGGTATAGTAGCGCTATTTTTAGCGCTGTACCGCCTGAAAAACTCCTCAGTGTGAAAGGGGTCTTAGACACAAGTCTAAACCTACATTTAGTGAGTCACCACTGCAGTGCAGCATACGGCATATCCGGTTTGCACATATAAAAGGATGACCTGCATCATAAGGTTATCCATAAAGAGATCTCTCCTCTAATCTTGAATTGCATTGTACAAGGACATACTGTTTTATGCTGGACCTTGGTTATGAGTGCACACGCTCTACAAGGACACTTCCCTTTTCTAAGCAGAAAGGCAATATTTGCTGAGCTGCCAAAGAAGGTCTTTACGTGCTAGAAAATTGCTATCAGTGCCAATGAGCGCAGACAACCGTGGGCTTCAGAAGACAGATTACATATTTTAGAAAGTCAAGGACTACAAATTAGGGTTGATTTACTAAAGGAAAATACACTGTATACTTTGCAAGTGCAGTTGCAGTTTGAAAGGGCATTTACCCCAGAGCTTAGTAAATAAGGAGAAGCTCTGCTGACTTCCGTCATCCAATCGTGTGAAAGCAAAAATGCTGTTTTTTTTATATTCCTTTCATACAGAATAAATGGGTATTCTTTGCAAAGTGAAGGGGTTGTAAAGGGACATTTTTTTTTTACTTTACCTTAGTGCAGTCCTCCTTCACTTACCTCATCCTTCCATTTTGCTTTTAACTGGTTAATGCAAGCCGCATGTACATGTGCGTCCACAGAATGGCACGTATAGGCATATGGGCGTACATATGCCTATATGTACGCCCATATGTACAGGTCCCAGGATGTACCGGTAAAAACCATGGGGGGGGGGGGCACAATTTTTTTTTTTTTTAAAGTTATCTTTTTTTAGGAAGGGGGGGGGGGTGTCCCTGAATGGCAGTTTGTAAATGTGGTCACCCTAGTCATATGACGCGAACAGGATAACAGAGACGGCGAGGGGCGCGGAGTGTGGCGAACGGAGGTGCGGTGTGTTACTCCAATCGTGGTATGGAGCCTCTGACTGAGGCTTCTTACCACATGATCAGCTGTAACCAATCACAGCTGATCATCGCGTGAACCAGGAAGTGCCATTTACCGGCTTTCCTCCGTTTACGCTGACAGGGAGAGCTGATCTGCGGCTCTCCCTTTTAGGGGGGGTGGGGTCTGTGTTGATAATCAGGACATTGATTTTCAGCACAGCAGGCCTAGGGTGACCACGTGTCCCGGATTGCCCGGGACAGTCCCGCATTCTGCAGGTCTGTCCCGGGCACCTTCACTCTGGGACAATACAGTGTCCCGGAATGAAACTGACACAGGTCCCAGCATCAACCCCTCAGAGCTTAAGATGTAACACCCCCCCAAACTAGTGAAGAACTACAGGTCCCAGCATAGATCTGTGAAATCTATGGGGTCACACCCTTAGATCTCATGGGTTCATGCTGGGAGATTCAAAATTGGGGGGGATGGGGGTCACATCTTTAGATATCATCGGTTCATGCTGGGATTTGTAGTCATGCTGGGATTTAGGGGGGTGTGACCTCCCCAAAGTTAAGGACTACAGGTCCTAGCATGACCCCCCCCCCCCCCCCCAGAGCTGAAGATGTGAGACCCCCTGCCCCCCAAAGAGTGAAGAACTACAGGTCCCAGCATACACCTGTGAAATCTATGAGATTACACCCTTAGATCTCAGGGGTTTCATGCTGGGTGTTGTAGTCCTTCAAATTGGGGGGGGGGGGTCACATCTTTGTATTTTAGGAGTTCATGCTGGGACTCGTAGTCCTTCACTTTTGGGGAGAATGTGACCCCCAAAAGTGAAGGACTACAGGTCCCACCATGAACCCCTCAGAGCTGAAGATGCGACCCCCCCCCCCAACTAGTGAAGAACTACAGGTCCCAGGATGAACCGGTAAAAACCATGGGGGGGGGGGGGTCACAATGTTTTTTTATAAAAAGTTATCTTTTTTTAGAAAGGGGGGGGGGTGTCCCTGTATGGCAGTTTGGAAATGTGGTCACCCTAACTATAAGTCATGGATACAAACATGTGGAAAAGGCCTCTGAAAAACCCATCTACGCTTGCACCGACACCAGACCTTGCTGGCCCTCTGAAAAGTGATCGCTCTTCAGAGGGCAGGTGACAGGTAGATAGGAGACAAAGAAAGGCGATTGCAGAAAAATTACCCTGTGGTCCATGGAGTATGCCCCCCCCCCCCTTTTTTTTTTTTTG